>NC_088872.1:37493776-37578710 GCF_032884065.1 Artemia franciscana | reverse complement strand
ACCTGTACAAAACCATACAAGATTCACCGCAGTAATGACAAAGCTTAGAACTTGAAAAGTTTTGCCAAACCATCCTTCTCGCCAGGTTGAGGAACGAGCATCCATTAACACATAAACCATTTGAATGATGACCCTTGCAAGAAGACTGGCACCTATTGAGAAGTAACTATTGAATTAAGATATAGCTACCAGTTAAAAGCTGGCATTTAGGTACATAAAAATACTAGGTAGTCCTAAAAAAATGGTTTATGATTGCTATGAAAGAAGTAAATATTTTTAGATTTCTTCTACAATTAACTAATATCTCGGACATACCTGGAAAAATATCTTAGTTCACTAATGCACTGACGAACATCGAGTTCCACCAACGTTTTAGGGTATCTGTACTTACACAATGAAAAAAAAAAAACAAAAAAAAAAACTTGATTCAATTTAACTAAAAAAAAATTTACGTTGTAATTATATGGTTAAAAAGTGCTTCTTTTCTACAGACAAGCCGGATTAATAATCTGGAGATTCAAATATGCTATTCTACTGAAAATCGGGATTGTGATTTCGCTATTTCAATTGTGAATTTAACGAAAACAAATTAATCAAAATTAAGGTAAAAGCAGCATTGAAACTTGAAATGAACATAAATTATTTCATATATGAGAAAGGCTGCCCCCTCCTCCATAGTGTCACTCTTTGCCAAAGCCCTATAGCACTTAGCTAAAAGTATTAAAGGGCAATCAACTGTATTTTAAAATGCTTTAGCTAAAAGTTTTACTATTTAGGTCTATTGCACATCAATTACCTCTCCTATTCTCGAGATAACATAAAGTACTTTTTTATTCCATCCCAATTGACCTTGTGTTTGAATGAATTTTAATGAATGTTTGAATTAATCTGTTCTTTTCAGCGAACAGAAAATGATGTCTACATTTTAACTCAATCTATCCTAGTGGTCTGGCGGAAACATTTTTATGAGTTCAAACTTGCGATAAACAGAAAATACCCAAAGAAGAACGCTGTCATGCATAAAAGTTCGTACTGTATCTTGCTAAAAGGCTGAATACTTTACTAGAAACACAGAAAAAATGTCTGAAATGTGAACTTCCCTGACGTAAAAAAAATGAATACACACGGCAATGGATCGTAAACTGAATTACTCAAGCTTAATTTAGTTTCTAAAATAGTATACATCTGATTAAATGGTTTGACATAACCATTTTTCTAAAATACTCTACATATACCCCATATAACAAAAAGGTGTTATCACGACCGCACGCAAGAAGTTTGATCCGTTTAATTTGTTTAAAACAGTTTTTTCCTGTCTGTACTCTAAGATAATCAGTTTAGCCTGAGTGAGATAAACTACTATGCAAGCACAATTTAATTCAATATTTAATATATAGAGTTGGTTAGGTTAAGCATTCAATACGATGCGTTCTGGGTGGCCTGCTTTCCATAATTCTCTGTAGTAGTTTCCATAGCTTTGTTATTAAAGTATTATATTTTCATCATATTTGGCGTACTTAGTCATAATTGACCTAACTTCACTTCTTGAGTGTGGTCAGGGTAAAACGCAAGTACCAATTAAAATACTTGTACAAATGCTCTAGATAACTCGAATACTCTAAAATGCCCTATACGACTGGAATACTAATGAAGTTACATCTTCAAGACGACAGTCATCCACACTTCCACTAATATTATTAACATTATTTATTGAAATATTCTGAGACAACAGAAACACTTTTGAATTTTAGGATTCAGTACATAGCTTTTGAAGGGCTGTGTACTTTTCTCATATATTTTATTTGTTTTCATTAAAGCGTTCAATCTTTTCCAAAATGCAAAACAAAATTTAAAGAGAAACTATATATTCTCTACCCTGCAGAATTTGTACGGTCCTAATTTGGAACGCCTTTCTTTACCTCAAATGACAGAACCAGCCTTTTCATGAATCAAAAATATCTCTGGCGATCAACTAATGATTCGTATTATTACCTCTAGCTAAAGGTCCATCCACAACGACATTTTACTAATACCTGGGTGGTTATTTGATCCTGCAATTACTAAGCTTATTAAAATTAATTTTAGTAATCTTTGGTATTCAATAGCCAATTGCAAACATTGAATTTTGCTTAAAAGGGTTTATTGAAACATTAAATTAACTGGTTACTTATTGTGCACCAGATAAGCTGTATTTTGTTCTTGCTAGATAGAAACATTCTAGATGCATTTCTCTGTCAAGTAAAATCTTCCTGTTAAAACCTTTCTTTAAATATGCCACGGAACTGGAAGATTTTTAACTTCAATATTTTTTCCTTTCAACTGTAATTTTTGGTACAATTGGGATACCATAGAGGGATAAAAGGGGGAATTAGACCACTAGACTATGACCCTTTCTTTAAATTTCCAAATTATTCACGTAAAGCTGATTTTGCTGCCCAAAAAAAGTTAAGCAGAGCATAATAATTGTGTTTATTCAGTAAATAACTGCAATTAATCGCAGTAAGCTATATTAAATGTTGGGTGAGGCAATCAGACTTTTGATAGAATTTTTCGATTAACTAAAAAATTCGCATTGGTTGAGCTTAGCGCTTGTTAATTCCTGGCATTAGTAAAACATCACTGTGAGTGGTCTTAAACATTATATGAGACCATTACACTTTTTTTCCTCATCTATTATTTTTAAATTAAACTTTAGTCATTGTATGGGAAAAGTATTGTACCTCCAACTATAAGAAACAAAGGGATTCTTGGCTGAATAGGGCATTCATGTTGATGCAAGATTCCAAAGGTTAGCATTGCAACTGGCAACGCAATGAAGACAACTAAAAATATCGTAGTTGCACCTGAAAAAAAAAGAAATAGAAAGAGAAGCATACAATATAATCAATGACTTCACATACTTGAAACAAAATCTTAATGATGAGGAGTCTCACCCTCTATTGGTCAGATAATCTCAACCGTTCTTTTATCCTCACTTAACTAGCTTACTTAACTTACTTAACTCACTTACCTAAATGTAACGGGAGAAATTAATACTCATCCCAATTGGTTTGCAATTGGACTTCACATACTTGAAACAAAATCTTAATGATGAGGAGTCTCACCCTCTATTGGTCAGATAATCTCAACCGTTCTTTTATCCTCACTTAACTAGCTTACTTACTTAACTCACTTACCTAAATGTAACGGGAGAAATTAATACTCATCCCAATTGGTTTGCAACTGGCTGCAATAAAAACAGAGTTTCTTTTAAATGGAAGAAAAGAGCGACAATAAACTCGAAACAAATTGAAAATTACCCTGCAGATAAGGGAGTCTCTTGTCCTCGTGCTCATCACTCTTAAATTTTACATGTGATTTTCTGGAATTATTTTGGAGGGCGAGTAATGTGGCAAGTTTCTAAATGCAAGTATTTTATTTCCCAGCTACCTTTCAACAAATGAACTGCAAATGGTTAATTATTTAAGGTAACTGCGTAAAATACATCCTTGTCATTCATTAGGATTAACTGGAGACAATTCTACCAGCCACTGACATTTTACTCTATGTTGCACCAATCCCTAATAACAGT
Organism: Artemia franciscana; assembly: GCF_032884065.1. NCBI lineage: Eukaryota > Metazoa > Arthropoda > Branchiopoda > Anostraca > Artemiidae > Artemia > Artemia franciscana. The sequence goes on along the minus strand of NC_088872.1, from coordinate 37,575,139 downwards.
TACCATACGCCAACGCAGATGTCATTACTCATAACACGTTAAATACATAACGAAATATAGACCCCCTAGAGCGGTAATGGAGTAAAAGCCAGAGAGAACCCAAAGAGGAAGACAAAAACATACACTTCGTCACATCAACCAGCACATGGACACCAGCAAGAGGACATTTTACTCCCCTCTGGGAAAAATAAACACACTAATAATTCCACTTTGGGATCTAGACCGTTTTATCCCCCCCCCCCTGTTCTTAGATCTATATAAAGCTAAGTTATTTTCATATTAATGAAGATATTACAAGTTATTACCGTATGTAAAATCCTTCAATTTACAAACTACATTTTTATCAATACTAAAAAAAAAATCGAAAACGTGTGTTTTTCAAAGAAAATTGAAGAGCTACATTAAACCAAAGATAAGCAAAAATAAAGTCATAGAAGTAGGGGTAGTATTAACGCCCACTTAAATCATCTGAAGTCCAGAGCTTTATTTGTGCTTTACTGAGACAAAATGCGTTTCATAAAACTTTTCTTCTTAAAAACATTAATAAACCAAATTACTCAGATTTCCAGGACTGAATAAAGTTGTCTACGGTATTAAACTACCAGTACTTCCATAAGTTTTTTCAGCAATCTTGGTTACAATGGGGATTTCTTTCCCTTTTTTGTTATTATTGGTTATATTTATACATAGTTTTTCTGCCTAAAAATTGAGATTTTAACTTGCTATTTGTGTTTCGAACAAAATTCTGAAAGAAATTCTAAAATGGCTTTGCAAAAGAATTTTGGCTGGATGGGAAGACTAAAAATTATTCAAATGGATTGGAAATTTGCATAAATTTTGGCATTCAATATGGCTGAAGCTGTCCGAACCGCCATTTCGACAAAAATTTTGAGATAGCCATTTGGTTAAAAATAGTGGCTCATTGATTGAAAATTGAAAGTTCTAGCTTCTTTTATATGAGTCAAATCCATCGGAGGACATCTATCCCTGGAGCACACCCTTTTTTTCCTATAACCAGTTGTTTAAAATAGTCCAAAGATCAGATAATAAAACTTATGTCAACATACACCCCCCCCCAGAAACAGGGAAGGGCTGTAAACTATGCCCCGGTGACATATAAGATTTTTTTTATGGAAAAGGTAGTCTTATAGAACTCGGAGGGGACTCGAACGATTAGAACTTATGTCAACATACACCCCCCCCAGAGACAGGGAAGGGCTGTAAACTATGCCCCGGTGACATATAAGATTTTTTGTTATGGAAAAGGTAGTCTTATAGAACTCGGAGGGGACTCGAACGATTAGAAATTGAAAGTTCTAATTCCCTATTTAAGACTCTTCATTGATCCGATGAGAATTAGCCCCTCCCCCATTCCCTCTTTTCCCCAAACGCGTCCGATCGAAATTTTTTTGTAGCCATTTTGTTCAGAATAGACAAAAGATCATATAAAGAAAACTACAGGAACAGCAAAACCCCCCAGAACCTGGGGGGAGTGTTGTAAATTATGCCCCGGTGCATACATGATTTTTGTGGAAGGAAAGGCCATATAAATTTCAGAGGAGGCTCATTCGATTGTAAATCGGAATCTCTAGTGCCCTTTATAAGAGTCAAACGTAATCAGAGGGCAAGTAGCCAACCCCCCCAGGCCCCTTTCCCCAAATGCATCCAATCAAAATTTTGAGATAGCCTCTTTGTTCAAAATAGTTTAAGATCAAATAACAAAACTCCGGGGTCGATACAAGCCACCAGAGCTCGGGGCAAGTGTTGTAAGTTATGCCCCATGGGCATGTAAAGGGTGGTTGTATAAATTTCAGAGGTGGCTCATTTGATTCGAAATTGGAAGTTCTAGTTATCTTTTTAAGAGTCACCAAAAGTGATTAGAGGGCTTCTTAAAAAGTGAACTAGATCTTTTAATTTCCAAACAAATGAGCCCTCTATGAAGTTTACACGTTCATCCCTTCCATAAGAAGCATATATATCCCCAGGGAATAACTTACAACGCCTGCCACCGGGCCTTGGAGGGTTGTGTCGACACCTGAGTTTTTTTTTATCTAATTTTTGAACTATTTTTAACAAAATGATATCTCAAAATCTTTATCGGATGCATTTGGGGAAAAAAGGGGCGTATGGGGGGGCTAGTTGCCTTCCAATCTTCTTTGAATCTTAAAAAGCAAACTGGAACTTTCAATTTCCAATCAAATTAGCCCTCTCTGAAGTTTATAAGAGCATCCCTTTCCAGGGCATAACTCACAACTCTTGCCCCCTGGACCTGGAGAGTTGTGACGACACCGGAGTTTTTGTTATATGATCTTTGAACTATTTTTAACAAAATGGCTATCTAAAAGTTTTTATCGGATGCATTTGGTAAAAAAAAAAGGCGTGGGGGGCTAGTTGCTCTCCTATCACTTATTGACTCTTATAAAGAGCACTAGGACTTCCTATTTCCAATCAAATGAGCCCCCTCCGAATTTTATGCATCGACCCCTCATACAAAGTGCCTCTGGGAAAAAATAAAAATAATAAGCAAAAATAAAACATAGGAGCCGTATGGCCTTTACTATAGGCAACGCTATAACGTTGCCTCTGATACATCCAATCAATTTGAGATAGCCATTTTCTTTGAAATAGTCAAACGATCAGCTAATAAAACTTCGGGGTCAACTTATCCCCTCCCTCCAGAGCCCGGGGGAAGGGTTGTAAATTAAACCCCGGGGGCATATAAGGTGTTTTTTTTTACTCTTTACCCCAAATCCATCGGATCAAATTTTTGAGATAGCCATTTTGTTAAAATAGGTCATAAGATCAGATAACAAAATTCCAGGGTTAACCCCCCCCCCCCCTCCAGAGCCCGGGAACCAGTGTTGTATGTTATGGCCGGGACATATAAGTTTTTTATGCGAGGGTTTTTAAAATAGTTCAAAGATCTGATAAGCGCGACCCCCATTCACATTCAAAAACTTACTAACGATATTTCATTCGAAAACTTAAGGCTGACCCCTGTACCTCCCTGCATGAACCGACCCCCAAAAACAAAAAAAACATATTAAGGATATTTTATTGCAAAATTATGGCAACCCGGCCCCCATGGCCCAGCTCCTCACCCCCCCCCCCAAAAAAAACAAACAACTAATTAGCGATATTTTAATCAAAGCCTTATGGGAGCTGATCCCTGGTCCTCCAAGTCTCGATACCCCTCCCGCTGAAAAAATATCAATGACAAATCATGGGAACTGACCCCTGGCCCAACGCCCCTCCCTCCCAAAAAACAAAAAGCAAACTTATTGACGATATTTTGTTCCAAAACTTATGGGAGCTAACTCCTAGCCCTCCCTATCTGGCCCATCCCCCACCCGAAAATAAATTATTAACGATATTTTATTCGAAAAACGATGTGAATTAAGTTCAATTTTATTAGTTCTTTCCAAAATTGTTCAAGACACCTTAATTCCTTTACTGCAAACAAGAGTTTGGCTACTGCCCGTTCCCCTAACGGTAAAAACATAAGCCTAGTGAGTATTTAGCGCTTTACTAAAACGAATTATATTACAAATATTTTCTTTTGTCCTTATTACAAATTTGAAAATAAAATGAAAATTGCAGTGAAACCAGGCCAAGATTTACGGATAGGCTTTCACAATTCCAGAAGTTTTGGGGATATCCCCAAAAACTTGGCAAAAATGATTCGGCAAAAACGCTTGGGCCTAGAAGGGCCGAAGCTTTAAATCCGGTCTTGAGTGAAACAAAACCTGGAGCTGGTGAGCTTTCAGCTACTAATATCATTATAGATCAAATATTTAATTTAATTAGTTCTTGCCAAGACTGTTAATTCATTTTGGAATAAAAATTATTTTGAAATAGGCAATCAAAAATGAATAGAAATTAATTAAAAAAAACTTTCTGGAGAAGAAGTTTTTTATAGAAAAGTAAAGGCCAAATTAAACATACGATCAGAAGAAATAGAAACCTACAAAAACTCAAACTAAAAACAACCAGAAATTACTATTAAAGAATAAATGAAACCCAAAACGAACAGAAACTAAATAAACAATCATAACAAAAAAAACATACAACAGGTACTAACATAAATGAATAAATAAATCTTAAAACGAGTAAAGCTTAAATTAAATATTTAATTTATTAAATATTTTGCTATACAAAGATTAAATAAATAATGATAGCAGACAAACATACAATAGGTACTAATATAAATGAATAAACGAGTGAAACTTAAATTAAATATGCGAATCATGCTTGAAACGAACGCAAATCACTACAAACAAGAGTTTGGGTTTTGCCTTCTTCTCTCACTGTAAAAGTCTAACACCTACTATGTGATTGACGCATTACCGAAAACAAATTATATGACAAATATTTTCTTTTGTACTTATTGAAAATAAACATACAAATTACAGTAAAATTGAGTCTCGAACTGATGAGCTTTCAGTAACTAATATAATTATATACCAAATTTTAGTTTAATTTTTATTAGTTTTTCCCTAGACTGTTCAAGAAAAAATAGTTTCACTACAAACACGAGTTTGGATACAGCCCCCTTCAGCATCTGTAAAAGTCTAACGCCTACTGTGTCATTGGCGCTTCACTGGAAACGAATTATATTACTAATATATTCTTTTCCAGTTGTTACAGCATTGAAAACGAAAATAAAAATTACAAAGAATGAAATCTTGAAATGATGATCTTTCAACAATTAATATCATTACCTATCAAATATTCAGTTTGATTTTATTTGTACTTTCCAAGACTGTTGAAGACGCATAAAGTTTTCAGCAAAGCACCAATGACGCAGTAGGTTTTAGACTTTTATAGTGAGAAAAGGAGGCAAAACTCGTATTTAAGTTCTGTTCTTTTCAAGGTTTATTTATTCATTTACATTAGTACCTATTGTATGTTTGTTTGCCATGACTGTTTATTTAATTTCTCTTCGTTTTGGGTTTTATTTATACTTCAATAGTAAAATATTTTTGTTCGTCGTTTAATTTGTATATTCAATTTAAGCTTTACTCGCTTTAGAATTTATTTATTCATTTTTATTAGTTCTTGTTGCATGTTTTTTGCTATGATTGTTTCTTAAATTACTGTTCGTTTTGGGTTAGAATAATTCTTTAACAGTAATATCTGGTCATTTTGAGTTATTTTAGGTTTCTATTTCTTCTGATTTTAAGTTTAATATGGCCTTTACATTTCTTTAAAAAACTTCTTTTTTTGAAAGTTTATTATTTAATTAGTTATACTATAAATACAGTATGTTTTTGCCAGTCAAGGAACGCAGCCTACATGCGCAGGATTTTTTCCGTAAGGAGGCTCAATAATAACGATATAAATCCTATTCAATAATTCAAAAAAATTTTGGGATTTCTCACCCACGTACGCGCCTCTGCCTGTCACGCCTCATTTTCAAAGTCGTAAACAAAAAGTTTTGCTCAGGCCTTGTCTTCCTTGCGTTAGTTGACATCCCTCTTAGCTCACAGTGAAACTTTGTTCACTATGGACTATAAACAAATCATACTTTAGATTATTATCGCTCCAAGAAAAAAAAACCTTGCAATTTTTTTTGTTAATTACAGCAGCTCCAAGTTTGCGTTGGACACACACAAAAAAAAAAACAACAAATAAACAAATAAAGACGCATCCGTGATCTGCCTTCTGGCAAAAAATACAAAATTCCACATTTTTGTAGATAGAAGCTTGAAACTTATACAATAGGGTTCTCTGATACGCTGAATCTGATGGTGTGATTTTCGTTAAGATTCTATGACTTTTAGGGGTTGTTTCCCCCTATTCTCTAAAATAAGGCAAATTTTCTCAGACTCGTAACTTTTGATGGGTAAGATTAAACTTGATGAAACTTTAAATATATTTAAAATCAGCATTAAAATGCGATTCTTTTGATGTAGCTATTGGTATCAAAATTCCATTTTTTAGAGTTTTGGTTACTATTGAGCCGGGTCGCTCCTTACTACAGTTCGTTACCACGAACTGTTTGAAAAATGTTAAGAACTTGAAGCATTTTGCCTTTCACCATGTTTGCCGACAGTTGCAAGGATTCAACCTTCACTCACTCATGTAATTAACTGTCAAATTGATTTCTTCTAGTCAGAGACGATTTCTGAAAAATATATTAAGGGTACTGGAAAGTGGAAACGAATAATTCCCAAAGTCGTGACCTATTTAGGCCGTTTTTCGCACTAGAAAACGTTAGCATGTTAATTTATAAGTTAAAAAAAAAACTATTAGCAGTTTTCAATAGCAAACTATTTCAAGTGGGTTTTTGTCTCATCATCATACAAAATGTCCATCATGTGCCAGATTTCACAACTAATAATCACATATTCGAGACAAAACCTTCATCAGGTGCTTAGCAGCATGTTAAACAGGTAATCAATTACACAAGAATAGCTGAGACGCATTCCAACATTGTAAGAATCCAAATCAACCTTTTATAGTAATTTCTTGGGATATGTTAAAAGTCTATAGCAGTCTATTGAAGTTCTTACGCTCAACTCAATTATTAAACTCTTACCAAGACTGGCGGTGGCCTACCATGATTGCTAGGGCTGTTTCCTCTACTACAACTTCTAGTCCTGATTCCCGCCATATTTACTCCCAGTCATAGTAATAACCTATACCGGTGATATTGCTGCCGTTATCACTACCCCACTTGCCACAAAAACTCTTATAACAGTAACTGCTACTCCTACAACGACTACTTAAGATACACGCTTTTGACAATCTGCATGCACACAATGTTTTGATTTAATTAAACATACCCGTCAGCATTCCCCGAAAGTATCATTTTAATACCCTTAGCCTTTTCAGTGACCCAAGATCAAACATACCCCCTATCCCAATAACGAAACCAATATGTAAACAATGGGTAACTTCCATAACTACAGCTTTTGCTCCAAGGGCCGTGAAGGGTCACGTCATTCCCGGAGGCATAGCTATTGGACCTCTCAATTATTTTTCTCAAAATTTTAATCACCTCTCTTTGGGGGGAGGGCATCGAAAAGAGGCTTGGGTTTCGGGCTGGTCAAGAATTTGCAGTAATTATAAGGATTTTCAATTAGACGTAAAATTTTAAGCCACAAATTGATTTTGAGAGGTTTTTCCGAGAATAAAGCTTTTAGGTAAGTAAAGCGAATAACTATCAAGTAATATTGAAGGAACTCTTTATGTAATTTCTTTTATTTTTATTTTTTTATTAGGGTTGTCTTAGATATATGGTATCCGTGCCAGCTTGGATAACTTTTAAATTTTAATTGGTTCCAGAGACCAATAACGCAGTTTATCTGACAGCCCACATAGAGTTTCTAGAACATAGGATTATTCTAAATTTGTTTTTCGGCTTCATTCACAAGCTGGATTTTAACAAGGATAATGCCACTCTCACTTTGTATATATCTTTTGATGATTCCATTAATATGTTGAATTTCGCAAACTTAACTTATCACAGGGATATCATAAAGAGCTTACGATAGGCGCGTCACTTTGCCTGGGCCAGGAATTCAATAATCAGAAACCCATATAGGCTAGGGAATATTCCTCTGACAAGCCCTAGTAGAAGATGGTCCCACTTGAGAATATTTCATTAGATTGGAGGTGTTTTTGCTTTTAAGTTTATGATCACTTACATTTGCTAACGACATGGCTGTTTGTCTATGGACCCGATCCTTCTTTTTGGTTGATTGTGTTTAGTTGTACTGTTTATCCTAGGTGATTGGATGGATGAGTAAGGCCAAGGCCAAGTTCAAGTATTTATCTGTAGTAATTGCTAAAGTAAGAAAACATTTTCTTTCACTGAATAATTAGCCTACCTTTATCATACTATAACAACCAAGATTACTTAAAAAAAAAGTAATAATAAATATAGATTGATGGTTCCATTGAAACCGAACCCCCGTGTAACTGAACCCCTGTTATTGAACCCAGTGCAACTGAACCGAAGTACAATTGAACCCCTGTGCAACTAAACCCCATTTAACTAAGCCCTCGTACAACTCAACCCCTGAGCAAACAAACCCCATTTAACTGAGCCCCCGTGCAACTGAACCCTCGTGTAACTGATCCCCCCGTGGAACAGAGCCCCAGTACAACCTAAGCCTCGTGTAATTGAGCCCTCATACTTAGTTTTTTGGTATTCTACAAATGTGAGGTAAAACAGAAGTTAGGATCTTTACATGTTCAACCTTGTTGTTTTTTTAAAAGTTATTAAATAAATGCCTGTCAAGATGATTCATAAAAAGCTCTGTTTCAAACAGTTCGTGGTAACGAACTGTAGTAAGGAGCGACCCGGCTCAATAGTAAACGAAACTCTAAAAAACGGAATTTCGATGCTAAAAGATACATCGAAAGAATTGGATTTTTATGCTAATTACATAAAAAAAACTAGTTTTTTTAACTGAAAGTAAGGAGGGACATTAAAACTTAAAACGAACAGAAATTACTCCGTTCATACGAACAGAAATTACTCCATTTCATATACGGAGTAATTTCTGTTCGTTTTAAGTTTTAATGTTGCTCCTTACTTTCAGTTAAAAAAACTAGTTTTTTTTTATGTAATTTCTGAACGGTTTTGAATTAATGCATGTTTGATTTTGGCTCTCCATACATAAATTATTAAAATGAAATTTGCATATTAATTCCTTTTTTGGCTAAATGGCTTTGTCTTAGTTTTGATCAGACGATTTTTAGAAATAAGGGATGGGGAAGGAGGCCAAGTTAAATTTTCAATATATAAGTTTCATCAAATTCAGTCTTTATCATCAAAAGTTACGAGCCTAAGAAAATTTGCCTTATTTTGGAAAATAGGGGGAAACACCCCCTAAAAATCACAGAATCTTAACGAAAATCACACAATCGCATTCAGCCTATCAGAGAACCCTACAGAAAAAAATTCAAGCTCCTATCTACAAAAATGTAGAATTTCGTATTTTTTTTCCAGAAGACAGATCACGGGTGCGTGTTTATTTGTTTTTTTTCTTTTCCCCAGGGGTCATCGTATCGACCAAGTGATCCTAGAATGTCACGAGAGGGCTCACTCTGACGGAAATGAAAAGTTCTAATGTCCTTTTTAAGTGACCAAAAAATTTGGAGGGCACCTAGGCCTCCTCCCACGCTCATTTTTCCCCGAAGTAACGAATAAAAATTTTGAGATAGCCATTTTTCCCGCATAGTCGAAAGCCATGATAACTATGTCTTTGGGGGAACTTACTCCCCCAAAGTTCCTGGGGGAGGGGCTGCAGGTTACGAACTCTGACCAGTGTTTACATACAGTCATGGTTATTGGGAAGTGTACAGACGTCTTCAGGGGGATTTTTTTGGTTTGGGGTGGGGTTGAAGGGAGGGGGCTATGTAGGAGGATCTTTCCTTGGAGGAATATGTCACGGGGGAAGAGAAATTCAATGAAAAGGGCGTAGGATTTTCTATATTTACTATAAAAAAAGATTTACTATAAAAAATAAACATGAAAAAGTTTTATCAATTGAAAGAAAGGAGAAGCATTAAAACTTAAGACGAAGAGAGATTATTACGCATATGAGGGGTTCTAAAAATACTTTAGCATAAAGAGCGAGGTACTGCGAAGGGGACAACCCATTTCATATACGGAGTAATTTCTGTTCGTTTTAAGTTTTAATGTCGCTCCTTACCTTCAGTTAAAAAAAAAACTATTTTTTTTATTTAATTGCTGTCAAGACTAATAGACTCCAAAATATGAATTTGAAAGAAAATTTCCGGGAACAGGTAAATACTAACTTAGAGAGTTTAAAATTTGACAATATAGAAGATGAATGGAATGTTTCTGAGAAAATTATCCGTGAAGTTGCTGATGGTATTTGAGGGAGGAAAGTTATAAGAGCAGCTAGGAGTATTCGTAAAAGTGTTTTATGTTTAACAGAGAGGAGGAGGGGCCTGTAATAGAATTATATGAGTGATAGATCATATGAAAATAAGAGGAATGTAAAGAAAGTGGAGAAAGTACTAAAATGTCCATTAAGGAGGTGTGAAGTGGAGACCATGGATGAAACTGCCAAAGATGTGGAAGATTAAGTCAGACGGCATAGTAGTAATATCTTATATCGGCATGTTAATAAATTGAGAGGGAATAGTCAATCTGAACTTGTCCCTGTAAAAGACGGGAAGGGCCCTGAAAAGGGGCCAGTCGTCGTAGCAGTAGAAGTAGTATTAGCAGTATGTACTAACCAAAAAGCCTTTTGGTTAGTCCAACATCCCCATCAACATACCTGAAAGTCCCGACATAATACTCAAAGCGATTCGCAAGGTATTGTTAATACGCCCTTTTGCAACAGCATATATATAGTGTTTTGATTTAATTCTCCTTCCCCATCAACATTCCTCGAAGTTTTCACCTTAATACCCCTATCTTTGGTATTAATCGTAGTAGTAGTAGTAGGAGTAGCATCCACATTTTCCCTTTTGGTCGGTTAAACATGTCACTTATCGTATCCTGTAAGTTTCGACGTAATAACCTAAAAAATTTCTGAAACATTGCGGGTATGCCCTTTTTAAAGGCTGCATGAACAAAGTGATTTTGATTCGGCTAGACACTCACCTTAAGATTCCAGAAGAGCTTCGCCTTAATAACCTTACCCCCTTTTTTAAACCAAGAGCAAACAAGTCCCTTGCGTAAATAGCGTAATTTGCTATGTGGCAGTCCCCCCCAACCTGAAGATCAGTTTCTTCAAAAATAATATGAAAAAAACTTCGTTTTCTTAAAGAGTTAAAGAGGCTGCGTCCCAAAGTCGAACCTTAAAACGTACAGGAATTAGGAGAGGCAGTCGGGGGGCTGCCGCCCCCCAAACCCCCCGCTTTTAAAGACTCTTTTGTACAGGTTTTTTGTTGTGGGGGGCTGCCCTGCCGCCCCCTGACCCCCCGCTCTTGGCTTCGGAAAGGCCCTCTTTTAATTAACAAAACAAAAAACCTGTACAAAAGAGTCTGTAAGAGCGGGGGGTTTGGGGGGCGGCAGCCCCCCATCTGCCTCCCCTAATTCCTGTACGTTTTAAGGTTTGACTTTGGGACGCAGCCTCTTTAACTCTTTAAGAAAACGAAGTTTTTTTCATATTATTTCTGTACGTTTTTCTACAATCCAAGGTAGATGTAATTTAATAATTCCTGTACGCCTCGTACAGGAATTAGGACTGCCTCTCCTAATTCCTGTACGTATTAAGGTTCGACTTTGGGACGCAGCCTCTTTAACTCTTTCAGAAAACGGAATTTTTTCATATTTTGTGAAAAAAACCGCCCGATAAGGGACTTGAACCCTTGACCTTAGGATTAAAAATCCCACGCTCTAACTGAGCTAACCACCTGCATGTGTGTAAATATAACTTTTAAATACCTTTTAAAAATTTCAAATTAACATGGGCTCTTATGGAGAAATGGGTTAATTAAGTGGCTAATGCGTGGTTTCTGGAAAACAGGGAAGGAGTTATCGGATCGAGCTGAAATTTCGCGGATAAGCTCCTGGGCCGTAGGGAACCTTAACTTGTGAATTTCAGACCGATCGGACAACGTTAAAGGGGTGGGGGTGGGGTTGGTGGGTCGAAACTTTCGGGGGGTTAAGATTTTCCTACGAAACTTTCAAGGAAACTTACTCGGAGAATTTCGCATCGAATGAGTCTTCGTACACCCAGATCCGATTTCGGCTGTGACCTGTAGGCGTGGCAGAAAAAAAAGAATATGAAAATTAAGTGGCTATGCGTGGTTTCTGGAAAACAGGGAAGGAGTTATCGGATCGAGCTGAAATTTCGCGGATAAGCTCCTGGGCCCTAGGGGACCTTAACTTGTGAATTTCAGCCCGATCGAACAACGTTAAAGGGGGGCTGGGGTTGGTGGGTCGAAACTTTCGGCCAGATTTTCCCCATGAAGGAAAAGTCGGAGGGGGATGAAATTTGGCAGGTTTCTTAGTTGGAGCTCGGGCTACGAAATGCATCCCTCCCCATCCCTCTGCGACCACTGGAACCGAAGATCGCTTAACATTGTCGTGGTTCGCCTCTTTATAGAGGCACGAGTGTGCCTCCTTGATCTTATCAATACTAATATGAGCCTGCATAACGCAAGCATCCAGAGAAAAAGGCCGATTTTCTTTAGTATGTTTGCCTTCATGGTACTATATGGCTCATTTTTCATTTTTACTGTCAGTTTCGCTTGATTTGGGAAAATTGGCTCTCATTTTGCTCTCCTTCCCCCGACTTTTTATGAAATTACGCCAGTGTACCCCTTTCCAAATTATAAATCCCATATATAAACAATGAACAAATAGCAAAAACTACAACCCTTATCCAAGGGTTGTGGGAGGGTCTTGTCATCCCATAGTTTTTGGACTTTTCAGCTATGTTGAACAAAATAACTATCTTAAAATTTTGATCGAGTGCCTTTGGGGGGGGGGAGGCAGTGAATAGGGGAGCCCTAGAGGTCTGGTGCCCTATAATCACCTTCTTTTACGTTTCCCCAAATGACTGCAATAAAACCCTATCCAATGTTGGAAAGATAAGATTAGTTCAAGCTGCGATAATTAGAATTACCGCAGCTTGAATTAACCTTGTTTTGGGGGGATATGATGTCAAACATGCATTCGACTCTCTTATCCATGCAGCGATGCCTCTGAAAGCTGGTAAACATGGATAAATGGCTAAACTGGCCATTATTCGTTGTCTTCGGGATTTATATTCAAGACTAAGTATCCGACTGAAACTACCCCCAAATGAAGGCATGCCCCGATTCCACGTAGACAACTTATCCTAGACAAGAAAGGGCCCCGTAAAGGAGCTGTCACAATTCCGATCTTGTGCTGGAAGCACAAGATCTGCCCACCTTTACTGATTTTGTCTTCTTTAAACCTTTCCTTGATCTAAACATTAGTCGAACTCTTCAACGTATCACCAAATTTTTGGAATCCTTGAAGCAGAATGTCAGAAAGTTGGGCTTGAATTCAACTCCTCCAAAATCTGATATTGTCCTATTTAACTGGAAAACAGATTCCTCTGCCCCTTCCATCACGCTTGGATCTAGCTCTATTCAACCCATAGATCACCTTATGTATCTAGGTCTGCCCATTGTATTTTCTATCCAACACACCCGAAAACGTCTTTTTGAACAAATCAGACGTAGAACCTCAGCAGCATACGCTTTCATTGTATCTTACTTCGATTCAACCGACCTCTTCTAGCAAATCTATATAATGCTGTTGCCCTTCCTATATACTCTACACCGCACCCTTCTGGAAAGGTCCTGAAAAACTGACAAGAGCAATATCCGATCCATGTTCTTTCGCTTTGCCAAGTATCTGCTTCCTCTACCTCCGTGGTACAGAAATTCACTCACTATTACGAAATTCAAGGTTGCTGACTCAGAGGTTGCCGTTGCCAGACGGATAGCGAAACATAGTAGAAAAATAGATGGGAATTTAAATGGTTGGTCCCACATTCTTAAACAGTGATGTGTTGTGTTTTTCTTTTTCCTACGCTCCGTTTTGTTGTGTCTTTAATTGTGACGGGTTTTTCAATATTATTAATTTCATTCTTGGAAGATTGTTTAAACGTTGTTCTGTAGCATATATAGTATGTTATGTCACCGTTTTTGAAGATTTTTTTTCCAGCACGTATATTATGTAAATTATGCTCTTTCGCTAACAATTTTCTTTTTTTAATTCTGGTTTCGTCCGTATATTTGCTTGTCTTGTATTTTGCGAAGTGTTTAAATGTTGTCTTTATTGATTTATTATTTTGTTTTCTTTTACTGATCCGTCTTCTTGCTTCTGTATGACGTGTTTTCAAATAAATAAATAAATAAATTTGTCAACGATACAAAACTAAACTCATTCCTGGCTCCCTGTCTAAGTCTTAACTGCTCAAAAATCACTGACGAAAAAAAACAACAAATTACTAAGTACATGGAACAGAATTATATCAGATGCAACGCTATAGCGTTGCCTATACGAAAGAGCCATAAGGCTTCAATGATTTATTGTTTATTATAATTAATTAAAAAAAGATTTTACATAAAATAAGTTTTTCAAAGAAAAGAAAAAGACTCCGTTAAAACAAAAATGAGCATAAATAAAATCGAATAATCTACCAAGCATAAAACTACCACAAATCCCCATCAATAAATAAATGAAACCCAAAACGAACAGAAACTACAATAAATATCCGATTCAAACTAAAAACAAGCAGAAATTAACATGAGTAGAATTGAAAACCATGCCTTCTGTGCCTTTTACTGAAAAAAGGCAAGTTACACATAGTTAAAATATATGGTTTTTATGGAAGGATGGTCGTATAAACTTTAGAGGAGGCTCGTTAGATTTGAAATCGAAAGATAGTCCACTTTTGAACAATTAAAGGTAATCAGAGGGCCACCCACCTCTCCCTCCAAACAGCCATTTTTTCCCAAATGCATTCGATCAAAATTTGAAATAGCCATTCTGTCCAAAATAGTCTAAAGGTCAAATAACCATGCTTCCGAGGTTAACAACCCCGCCGGTAGCTCCCAGAGCAAGAGCTGTAAGTTAATCCAGTTGCTCATTGCTAGCACATAAGGTTTTGATGGAAAACGTTTTTGTATCAACTTTGAAGGGGGCTCATTCGATTGAAAGTCAAAAGTTCCAGTGCAATATCTTAGAGTCAAAAGTGATCGGAGGGTTTTCACCCCATGCCTTTTTTCCTTAAACACATCTGATAAAAATTTTGAGATAACCATCTTATTTAAAACAGACCAAAGTTTAAATAGTTCTGCCTTTAGGGTTCACAACCCTCAACCCCTGGTGCATGAGCTGTAAGTTATTCCTATTGTTCACATATAAGGATTTTTTTAGCAAGAAAAGACGGTATGTTTGATCCTGGAAGCAGTAGCAGTAGTAGTTGTAATAGTAGTAGTAGCACGCAAATTTTGCTTTTTTGGTTAATTAATCATCCCCTCATCATGTCCTGAAAATTCCAACTTAATACCTTCAGTCATTCCATGATTTTTGACGACTTGTATGGACATAATGTGCTTCGATTTAGGTCAACACTCCCTTCAAGATTCTCTGAAAGCTTCACTTAAATGTCTTTGGTCTTTTCGGACGCTAAAGGACAAACATGCCCTTTTCCCAATAAAAATACTATACGTAAACAATGGGTGAATTGTATAACTTACAACCCTTGCCCCGAGAGCTGTGGAGGGGTTGTTGTTGACATACCCATAAACATAGTTACTGGACATTTCAACTATGGCTGAACAAAATGTCTAACTCAAATTTCGATTGGATATGTTTGAGAAATTGATGGGCGTTGGAAGGGGCTGGTTGCCCTCCAATCACTTTCGAATCCTAAAAAGTGCACTATAAATTGTAGTTTCCAATTGAATGAGATCCTTTCAAAGTATCTACGACAAATCCTTCTACATGAAGTGCCTCAGTGAAAAAAAAAATCCATTGTGCCCACTTGCTCTTTACTTGGGCAGGGTTATTGCGCGGCCAATGACTTATTCTAAATTAAATGATTTATTCGAGAACACAAGATTTTCAAAAATGTAACGTTTCCAAAAAACTTATTTGCTCAAACCTGTTAACATACTATAGAAACTACTGGACCCCTAGGATAATGCAATTATCCTGGATAAGGAATTACCCCTTAGATAAGGAAGAAAACATGAAAACTTCAAAGTAGTTGTATAAGAAATCAGAGATTTGGGCCCCTTTGATAAGATTTAGGACTTCAGACTGAAACTATCTAGCTCTAATTACAGGCCTTATGGGTGGCAAGAATATAAATAAATAAATACCAGAGCTTAATATTCCTTGTAGCTTAGACGTACTGACCGAATCTTTTTTGACGCTCTCAATATCTTCATTTTTGATGGCACTTCCGTCATGCTTTAAACCTGTAAGGTGTGAAAAAAAAAAGGTGCTAATGTTATTATACGATGTGATGTTCGAGTAACTTAAAGCACTTGCAGAAAAACACGCGTTAAAAAATAAGACATAAAAAACAGAACCACAAACAGAAGAAGACGAAAGGTTGAAGGACAGAGGGCACTGGCCCGTAAAGATGCCTAACAAATACAAAACCATCAATTACAGAAGGTGATTTACAAATTTACAGAAACACAGCCTTTTAATTGGTTGCATGAGTGAGGTTTTCCATCAAGCCAAGAATGAGTAAAAATAAAGTCGAATAATCTTCCAAGCATAAACTACCACAAACCACCATCGACAAATAAATGAAACTCAAAATGAACTGATATTACAATAAATAGCCAAATCAAACTCAAAACGAGCAAAAATTAACATGAGCTTAAAAGTGGTAGTAGTGCTAGTTGTAGCATACACATATCCATTCTTGAAATACACCCTTTTGACAATCTGCATCCACATAGTGTATTTTAATTTAATTCGATGTCCCCTCAATATTCCGTCAAATTTTCAGCTTCTTAAGTATAGCCTTAACTGTGTATTATTAATAGTAGTAGTAGTAACAGTAGGTGCAGCAGTATTAATAGCAGTAGTAGCAGGAAATATTACGTTTTGATCAGTTGATTATCCCACTCATGATGCCCCAGAAGTTTTTCTTGATACGGTAAGCCGTTCCAAAAATAATTGACGATGCGCCCATATCGGAAAAAGCTACTGGAGGGTAGAGAGTTGGTTCCTTTTCTGCTATCCAGTCCTCGTCTAACCTTATATCATTGAATCAAATTTTGATTTCAATTTTATAACAATAAAATAAAAACTGTCTAAAATGTTTCAATACAGTGCAAATGATGCTCGATGCGCCAGTATCAGCAATCTGTATGCACATAGTATGTTTTGATTTAGCTCAACGTTCCCCTTAACGTTTCCTCGGATGTTTATTTTGATAATCTCAGCCTCGGTAGTGCTCGCTACAGAAGAGTTAAGCCTTTTTGATAACCCATATAAACATAACATGTTTTGGTTTAGTTCGTTACTCCCTTCGATATCTTCTGAAAGGCTAACCTGAAGGGAGGATTTCCGGAAGGATCGAGAAAACGATTAGAAATTGAAGTCTTTTACAAACGAAAGTATGCTAAAGAAAATTTTTCAAGCTGAATTGGGGACTGGGGGGTCAGTAAGGATAGAAATGTCCGGAGGGAATTTCACGGTAGGGAGGATCATCCTACAAAAATACACACTTTATCTGGGATGAAATTTCCACGAGGAAGTTTTTCGTGAGGGAGGGGGGATTTTTTATGAGCGGTTTAAAAGACTCCTTGGCATTATTTGAAAAACCATTCAAAATTAAATAATAAAAAAGTTTTTTTGAGTTCGTATATGAAGGGGTTGCCCCCTCCTCAATACCTCCCTTTTTACGCTACAGTTTGACTGTTTGTTTCAATTTATCAAGAATTGCTACTGAAACAGAGGGGCTGTTTAATTAGAATAGGATAAAATCAGAATAATCCCCCCACCCCCCGATTCAGTTTAAAAAATGTCTTTAACATAGTTTCATTTGTAAAAGACTTTAATTTCTAATCGTTTTATCGATCACTCCGGAAATCCCCCCTTCCGTAGACTTTTTTTTCGGAAATTCAGTCGCACTTAAAACAGCCCCTGGATTGTTCCCTCAGAACATCTCCGCATGCAAAACTGAATTGGCAAAGATGAAGTAAGACAAATAAAAAGAATTTCGCATAGGAATTCATTTAAAGCCCCCAAGCGTAAAATTTCCCTGGAAAGATCACCCCCATCTCGAAAAATTCTTCTTATGGAAACCCACCCATTACAAAAATAGCCCACCCCCCCAAAGAATGTCAGCATACTTCCCAATGATAAATACTAGACGTAAACAATGGTCATATTTCATAACTTACAGGCCTCTCCCCAAAGACTGTGGGGGGAGGGGTCATGTTATCCCTAGAGACATAGTTACTGGATCTTTCAACTATGTTGAACAAAATGACTATCTCACAATTTTGGTCCGACAACTTCGGGGGGAAAAGGAGCATGGGAAGGGGCTGGCTGCCCTCCGATCTTTTTGGTCACCTAAAAAGGGTACTAGGGTTTTTAATTTCCGTTCGAATGAACCCTCTGCCGAAAAAAAAACAAAAAAACAAAAACAAATAAACACTCATCCGTTATCTTTGTTCTAGCAAAATATACAAAATTCCACATTTTTGCACATAGGAATTTGAAACTTCTGTAATAGGGTTTTCCGATACGTTTAATCCGATAACGTGATTTTCATTAAGATTCCTTGACTTTTAGGTGGTGCTTCTAGCTTTTCGAAAATCAGGCATGTTTTCTCAGGCTCGTAACTTTGATGGGTAACACTAAACTTGATGTATTTTAAATATGTAGAATCAGCATAGTAAGCTGATTCTTTTGATGGATATATTGATACCAAATTCCTTTTTTTAGACTTTTGGTTACTACTTAGCCGCGTTGCTCCTTACTTAAAGTTCATTGCCACGAAATGTTTGATTGATTTTTTTTTCTGACCAGGGCATTTCGTATAGAAAGAGTTGTCATAGAAACTTGGAACTTGATAGGAAATTGGAAGTTCTAGTGTCCTTTTTAACACTCGAAAGTGATTAGAGGGCAACTAGCCACCTTAAGCCCATCATTTCTCCAAACACATCCAATCAAAATTTTCAGAGAGTCATTTTGTTCAGCGTAGTTGAAAAGCCCAATAATTATGTTTTTGAGGATGAACCCCCCCCCAGAGCCCCCAGGGAAATGGCTATAAGTTATACTAGCTGCCCATTATTCAAGTAAAAGGTTTTTCTAGAAGAAGTGGTTGTATAAACTTTGGAAGGGATCACTCAGTTGGAAACCAGAAGTTTTAGTGCCATTTTTAAGAGTTGAAAGTTATTAGAGGGCAACTAGCTCCCTTCCCCGTCCTCTTTTCCCCAATTGCAACCAATAGAAATTTTATTCAAAATAGTTCAAATATCATATAAAAAGGCCTTTGGGGTTGAAACAAACCCCCATAGCCTGGGGGCAAGGGTGGTAGTAAGTTATGCCCCAGGAGCATATAAGATATTTTTGGAAGGGGTGGTCGTGTAAGCTTTAGAGGAGGCTCATTTGATTGGAAATTGAAAGTCCTAGTTCCTTTTTAAGATTCAAAGTGCCCTGGGCAAAGGGCTGTAAGTTATGCCCTGGGTCATACAAGGTTTTAATGGATTGGGTGGTCGTATAAACTTCAGATGGGACTCATATTTGGAAATTGGAAATCTAGTGTCCTTTTTAAGAGTAACCACGTCCATCATTCCCCCCTCCCCAAAAAAAACAACATAAAATCAAAAATTTTGGACATCTATTTTCTTCAGCGTTGTTTAAAGGTCCAGTAATTATGTCCTTGGGGATGTCAACCCCCCACAGCCCTTAGGGCAAAGATATAGTTAGGCAATTCATTCATTGTTTTCATATAGCATATGCTATTCAGAAAGGCGGGCATGTTTGACCTTTACTTTCTCAAAATATAAAGGGCATCTAGGTGAGCCTTTCAGAGAATGTTGAGGAGAGTGATGAACTAAATCAAAACATTTTATGTTTATATGGGTTATCAAAAGGGCCTAACTCTTCTTTAGCGAGTAACGTTAAGGGGAAGATTGAACTAAATCAAAACATAATGTGTGCATACAGATTGCTGATACGGGCGTATCGAGTTTTTTATTTAATTACATTTTAGACAGTTTTATTTTATTATTATAAAAATGAAAATTAAAACAGATATATCAAAATTTGATTCAATAATATAAAGGCTACAGGAGGGCTGGAGAGCAGAAAAGGAACCAAGAGGGGGGCTCTTTGCCCTCCAGTAGTTTTTGCCGATACGGGCGTATCGGCAATTATTTTTGGAACGGCTTAGGCTACCGTATCAAGAAAAAACTTCTAAGGCATCACGATTGGGATGACAAACTGATCAAAAAGCTACTGGATGACCAACTGAAATATTGATAGAATATTGAGGGGGACATTGAACTTAATAAAAAAAAACACTATGTGGATGCATATTGTCAAAAGGGTGTATTTCATGAATGGATATGCGTATGTCACAACTAGCATTACTACCACTTCTACTTTTACTAACAATACTTTTCTTGCTCCTTATTGAGTTATATTTAAGCCTTGTTTAGTATGGATATGTCCAGTTTTATCACTAATTAGCTATTGCAAGTCGTTTCCCAAGTAACGGGCAATTAAGGCGTTTGGAATTATGCTATTGTTATGCTTAAAGCGAAAAGAAATTATTCCGTGTATGATAGGGGCTGTCCCCTCCTCAATGCCCCACTCCTTACGCTAAATTTTTTTATTGCTTTAAAAAGTAGAGTTGTGAGAAAGAGTCAAACTTTAGCGTCAGGAGCGGAAGGTTGAGGAGGGGACAGCCCCTTTCCTATACGAAATAATTTCTATTCTTTTTCAGTTTTAATGTTGCTCCTTACTTCCAGTTAAAAATACTTGTTTTTTTATTTAATTTCTGAACGTTTTTGAATAAATATAGGTTTTGATTTTGGCTCACCGTACATGAATAATTAAAACGAAATTTGTATATTAATATTACTTTTTTGGCTAAATGACTTTCTAATTTTTTTAGAATAAGGGATAGAGGAGGGAGCCTAGTTACCCTCTAATTTTTTGTAACTTTAAAAGGCTACCAAATTTATTTACGAACGTTTTTATGGCACTTGGTATCTACTAAGTGACGTAGAGCGATCGCAAATTCTGTCGGTTTGTTGGTCCTGGTTTTGCTAGTTTAGGCTCTTCCAGGTAAGCCAGGACGATGAAATTTGGCAGAATTATCAGAAACCAGACCATATTAAACTAGAAATTGTTGTTTCCCCGATTTGACCATCTGGGGGGGGGACTGAGGGGACAGTTAAATCGGAAAAAATGCGGTATTTTTAACTTACGAAAGAGTGATCAGATCTTAATGAAATTTGATATTTAGAAGGATAATGTGTCTCAGAGCTTTTATTTTAAATCCCGACCAGATCTGGTGACATTGGAGGGGAGTTAGGGGGAACCTAAAATCTTGGAAAACGCTTAGAGTGGAGGGATTGGGATGAAACTTAATGGGAAAAATAAGCAAAAGCCCTAGATATGTGATTGACATAACCGGAAAGAATCCGATCTATATGGGGGAGTTGGGGGGGGGTTAGTTCTGAAAAATTAGAAAAAATCAGGTATTTTTAACTTACGAAGGAGTAATCGGATCTCAAAGAAAATTCATATTCAGAAGGACCTCGCAAATCAGATCTCTTATTTTAAATCCCGCCAGGATCCAGTGTCATTGGGGGGGGAGTTGGGGGGGCAGGAAATCTTGTAAAACACTTAAAGCGGAGAGATCAGGATGAAACTTGGTGGGAAGAATAAAAACATGTCCAAGATACGTGACTGACATAACCGGACCAGATCTGCTCTCTTTGGTGGAGTTGGGAGAGGGGGGAGTGATTCGGAAAAATTAGAAAAAATAAGGTATTTGTAACTTACGAACGGGTGATCAGAACTTAATGAAATTTGATATTTAGAAGGATTTTGTGCTTTAGAGCTCTTATTTTAAATTCCAACCAGATCCAGCGACATTGGGGGGAGTTGGAGGGGGAAACCGGAATTCTTGGAAAACGTGAAAACTGAGGTATCTTTATCTTACAAATGGGTGATCGGATCTCAGTAAAACTTGATATATAGAAGGATCTTATGTCTCAGATGCTTCAATTCTAATTCGCATCGGGTCCGGGGACATAGGGGGATGGAGGGGAGAAACAGAAATCTTGGAAACCGCTAAGAATGGAGAGATCGGGATGAAACTTAATGGGAAGAACAAGCAGAAGTTATAGATACGTGATTGACATAACTGGAGCGGATCTGTTCTTTTTGGAGGAGCTGAGGGGTGTTGATTTGGAAAAATTAGAAAAATTGAGGTATTTTTAACTTACAGGTGACCAGACCTTAATGAAATTTGATATTTAGAAGGAACACATGTCTCAGAGCTCTTATTTCAAATCCCAGATCTGTTGATATCGGGGGGAGTTGGAGGGGGAAACCGGAAATCTTAGAAAACGCTTAGAGTGGAGAAATCGGGATGAAACTTGGTGGGTAGAATAAGCAAACGTCGTAGATACCTGATTGACGTGATCGTACTGGATCCGATCTCTTTGGGGGAGTTAGGGGGTGGGGTTAAGTGCTTTGGCAAGTTTAGTGCTTCTAGACGTGCTAGGACAGTGAAAATTGGTAGGCGTGTCAGGGAGCCGCACAAATTGACTTGATATGACTCAGAGATCTTATTTTAAATCCAGACCGGCAATAAGTCTCTGATTTTCTTTTTAAATCAATCTATTGATTCTTAGAATTTTGCTAGAGCTCATACCATATGAGCTCTTGGCTCTTCCGGCCTCGTCACAAGTGCCATATGAGCTCTTAGCTCTTGTTATTAGTAATAATTATATTTAACTTACGAATTAACTTGCGTAACGAACTCCTATATTCGTATATTTTTATTACGTATAGGAGGGGGTTCGCCCCCACGTCAATACCTTGCTCTTTAAACTAAAGTTCAATTTTTTTTCCAATTCTTTAAGAATGACCCCAGAATCACTAAGGTCGTTTAATTAGAGTAAATAACACTTTTGAAATTACTAAAAATACTTTAGCGTAAGAGCAAGGTATTGAGGAGGGGACGAGCCCCCTCATAAACGTGATAATTTCTGTTCGTTTTAATTTTTAATGTTGCTCCTAACTTTCAGTAGAACAAACTTATTTATTTATATTTAATTTCTCGTTGTTTTTAAATAATACTGGAAAATTCAGCGCCCCCCTTCATGGAAATTCTCTGCCCCCATGAAAAATTCCTCCATGGAAAGATCCTCCCACGTAACCGTTATTTTTCCTTTTTTAGTTTGTTTGTTTATTTTTTTCTTTCTTTTGTTACTCCACGTTTTTAGTATTGTAAAGAGTGAGTAAAATTAAACAACAAGTTTTTTGCTGTTTTAAGAAGTAGAGTTGAGAGAAAGA
The DNA here is from genome assembly GCF_032884065.1 of Artemia franciscana. NCBI lineage: Eukaryota > Metazoa > Arthropoda > Branchiopoda > Anostraca > Artemiidae > Artemia > Artemia franciscana. Next base: position 37,552,146 of record NC_088872.1, on the reverse strand, counting down.
GTCAAACTTTAGCATAAAGAGCGAGGCGTTGAGGAGGGAACAGCCCCTTTCATATGCGCAAAAATTTCTGTTCGTTTTAAGTTTTAAATATCGCTCATTACTTTCAGTTAAAAAACTTTATTTTTTTTTATTTAATAATAACAATAAAGGCATTTTGCGTCCATATTTTCCTAAAGTACTGCTTTATTAGATTCTGCAAGTTGTGAGTTCTTTTTTGTCTTCTTTCCCCCTCCTTTTATGTTTCTTCTCTTTTGTTTTAGTGTCTTTAATTTTTTATGTGTTACAACTGGTTTCCATGTAATTTCTATTTTGATTTGCACTGTATTTTTATGTGATTTTCTTCGTGTTACTCCACGTCTTATACCTTTGTATAGTTTGGGTCAAAACTAAATAATAGTAATATGCCCACACTACCACTAATACAACTAACAGTGCCACATTTACTAGTTCTACTACTGCTATTACTATTGCTCTAACTATTACTTCTATTGCAAATACTTGTAAGGGTAAGAACATTTTAAGACGAAAATTTCTAGAAGCATATGAACATACAGGTTATCAAAAGGACATATCAGGAATGTCATAGCAATGCTTAATTGCATTAAATTGAAACTTCCAGGACTTGTTGAAGCGGATGTTTAGCTAACCAAAAGACAATATTTTTATCATAATGCTAATCCTTCTGCTCCTACTACTACTAAAACTTAGGCTACTAATATTAATTCTACTGCTACTACTATTGCTACAGGTGCTACTACTACTGCTACAGAAGCTAGGGTATTAAGGCAAAAATTTAGGGCAATACTGAAAATGTATTGAACTAAAATCAAAAGACACTATGCGCACACAGGTTGTCAAGAGGACATAAAAGCAGTGCTTCAGGAACAGTTGATGGTTTTAAGTCAAAACTTTCATCGTGTGTTGAAAAGGATGTCGAAGTATCAAAGGTGCTATTTGCATACTGCTGCTAATGTTACTACTGCTAGTACAACTATTGCTACTACACAGGCTAAGGGTATTAAGGTAAAGATTTCAAGGAATATTTAGGTGGATACTGAACTAAATCAAAACGTATTCTCTGAGGCCAACCTGACTTTCATACATAATGATGATAAAAGGTAATAAGCTTACCTAAGCTATGGATGTCAGGTGATTGATTTTTCTTCTAACGATAATTTCGACAGGACCTGTGCCTGTCATCATCAGGTTAATTCGATTTTTCTTCTAACGAAATTATCGTTAGAAGAAAAATCAATCACCTGACATCCATACCTTAGGTAAGCTTATTACCTTCTATCATCATTATAGATCAAAACGAACTATGATCATATATATTGTCAAAAGAATGACAAAGCAGTATCTCAAGAACGGCTTACTTTATTAAATTTAGACCTTTCATAATAAGTTGTGGCGGATTTTGAACTAGCCAGAAGACAATATTTGTATACTTTTAAAACAATTTCTATGGTTAATGTAACTATTGACACTAAGGGCATTAAGGTGAAACTTCTAGAGATCTTTTAGGAGGAGAGGGGGAGGGTCAATTAAACGAAAAGACTGTATGCCTGCAGGTTTTCTAATTGGACAAATAGCCAATATCATAGACCGTGCTACTCTATCATAGCACATAACACGATTGAAACTTTTAAAGGTGCTAATTTGATTGGAAATTAAAAGTTCTAGTGCCCTTTTAAGAGCCGAAAGTGATTGAGGGGCAAGCAGCCGTGCTCTATATCCCATAAGTTTCCAATCACTTCCGATCAAATTTTGAGACAGCCATTTTGTTTAGCATAGTCAAACGGTCCAGTAAATATATCTCTAGAAATATTGGCTACGTCACCCCCCCCCATAGTTATCCAATTTGCCCATTATGCTTTAAAACTAAATGTTGCTTTAAAACCGAATCACTATGCGAATGCTGGTGCAATATCTCAGGGGCAGCAAAGGGTATTAAGTTGAAAATTTTCACAAAATTGTTAATAAGGATAGTAAACTATAGCAAAAGACATTATGTACAACCAAATAGTCAAAAGGGCATCTCTACAACACCTCATGAAGAACTAAGAGTATTATAGACAGCTGCAATTTTGTAGGTATAACAATATAATAATGGTCAATACAAAATTTGGTCATAAAATGGCACACAAGTTAAAATGGTACTCACATGATTGTAAGATGGCCAACCTTATTGATTATTTATTCCACAACGAAGACTCGCAAGATTAATACAAGAAACCAGAGTATATAGGAATGCTGTTATTGATTGTAAAAGTAAAGATCGCCATCTAGTAGTGTCTAGAGTTAATCTGTACCCTCGCAGAAGTAATAGTAGGAACAATAAGAGTAATATTAATGATGACAGTGTAGTATTAACAAGTATTAACTTAGTATTAACCAAGGATATTCACATTGTGCTGTTTTGGTCTAGTGCGACATCTCCCCCTCATGCCCTAATATTTTCAACTTAATACTTTAAGATGTTTCTGTAATAACTCTGATACATCCTGTTGGAGACCTGCATGTACATAAAGTGTTGATTTAGTCCAACATCCCCCTCAATAGTCCCTGAAAGCTCCAAATTAATACCCTTAGCCTTTGTAATCCAACAAATAACCTATGCTGAATTGCCATACTGCTGGAATGGTCATTTGACAGCATGCATACACATATTGAGTTTCAATTTAATTTAACATACCCCTAACTTCCCAACATTTTTTTGAAATTGTCTCTTTACTATGCTTAACCTTAGTAGTAGTATTAGCATTAGTAGTAGTAGTGGTAGCATACATATAGTTTATTTTGATTGGTTCAATATTCCCCTTAACACGAACTGAAGGTTTCAACTTAATGCTCCAAACTGTTCCTGAGATTTAGCTGTTATGGTCTTTTAATAGCCTCCATCCAAATAAAATGTTTCAATTTAGTTCACTATCCTCTTCAACATTTCCTGAAAATTTCACTGTAATACACTTAGCTTCAGCTAAAGCTTTAGCCTTAGTTTTAGCTTCAGTTAGCTTAATAGAAGACGTTGCAGTAGTAGCTATAACATAAGCAGTTGTAGCAGTATTAGTAGTGGTAGAAGTAGTTGCGGCAGCATTAGCAGTTTTAGTAGTGTTAATAATATGCACATTTTGCAATTTGCCTAGTTCAGTTCCCCCCTGAACACGTCCTGAAAGTTTGAACTTAATACTTTAGACCGTTCCCGGGATACTGCTGATACACCCTTTTGACAACCTGCTTGCACAGTGTGTTTTATTTAGTTCTAGATCCCCCCAAACATTCCTCAAAAGTTTCAACTTACTACCCTTAGCCTCAGTAGAAGTAGTCATAGCAACAGTAACGAGGTAACAGTAGGAGTAGCATGCACAGAGTCCCTTTTGGTTATTTCCAATTCCGATTCCAATATTCCTCTCAACAGAACGTGGAAGTTTCAACTCAATACTCTGAACTATTCCTGAACAATTGCTCATACATCCTTCTGGAAACCTGTATGCGAGTACTGTGCTTTGATTTACATCAACCCCCCCCCCTCAAAAAGTTCCCTGAAAGTTTCAACTTAAAACTCTTAATCTCATTACAAGTAGTAGACATAGCAGTTGTAATATTAGCAATAGTGGTAACATTCAAATGGTGTCTTTTGGGTAGTTCAACACCTCCCTCAATATGCCCTTGATCAATGGATCAGCCCCCCATCGTTCCATCAAAGTGCTATTTTGAAGTAATTAGTTATTTCTGAGTTTCCCCCTTTTGACAACCAGTATGCACGAGGCATGTTTTGATTTAGTTCAAAACTTTTCAAAACCTTCACTTGTATGCACAGATCAAACATGCCCCCTTTCCAATAACAAATATGATATATAAGCATTGTGCAAACTGCATAACTTATAGCCCTTACTCAGAGGACTTTGGGGGGTCTACAACCCCAGACACAGTTACTGGACCTTTAAAATGTGCTGAACAAAATGGCTATTACAAAATTTTGATCGGATGTGTTTGGAGAGTTAGTGAACTTGGGAGGGGGGGGGGCTGTTTGCCCTTCAATCATTTTTGACTCTTAAAAAGGGCTCTGTAACTTTTAATTTCTAATCAAATAAGCTCCTTCAAAAGTTTCTGTGATAGCACTGAATTGCCTATGCTATTGATATGTCCTTTTCAAAAACATACATGCACATAGTTTCCTTTGTTTAATAAATAAAAAAACAAGTTTTTTTAACTGAAAGTAAGGAGCGACATTAAAACTTAAAACGAACAGAAATTATTTCGTATATGAAAGGGGCTGCTTCCTCATCAACGCCCCGCTCTTTACGCTAAAGTTTGACTCTTTCTCTCAACTCTTCTTTTTAAAGCAGTAAAAAACTTTAGTGTAAAGAGCGGGGCGTTGATGAGGAAGCAGCCCCTTTCACATACGAAGTAATTTCTGTTCTTTTTAAGTTTTAATGTCGCTCCTGCTTTCAGTTAAAAAAAAATTTTTTTTTATTTAATTTCTGAACGTTTTTGAATTAATGCATGTTTTGATTTTGGCTCTCCGCAGAGGAATAATTAAAACGAAATTTATATATTTATTTTTTTGGGCTAAATGGCTTCCTCATAGTTTTGATCGAATGATTTTGAGAAAAAAAAGAGCGGGGGAGGAAGCCTAGTCCCCTCCGATTTTTTGTTACTTAAAAAGGCAACTAGAACTTTCAATTTTTTACGAATGTTTTTATTAGTAAAAGATATACGTAACTTATAAATTAGCTTACGTAACGAACTTTTGTATTGTCATGTTTTTATTACATATATGAGGGGATTCACCCCCTCGTCAGTACCTCGCTCTTTACACTAAAGCTAAAGCTTACCAATTCATTAAGAATGACCCCTGAACCACAAAAGCCGTAGAATAAATAGTTGAAATTACTAAAAATACTTTAGCGTAAAGAGCAAGGTATTAGGAGGAGGTGAGCCCCTCATATGTGTAATAATTTCTGTTCGTTTTAAGTTTTAATGCTGCTCCTTACTTCCAGTTGAAAAAACTTTTTCATATTAATTTTTTCATTGTTTTTTTTTAAATAATGCTAGAAAATCCTGCGCTCCCATCATGGAAATTTTCTTCCGCCATGACAAATTCCTCGATATAAAGTTCCCCCAACATATCCCCTTCTTCTCAGCCCCTCACCCCAACCAAAAAATCCCCATGAAAACGTCTGTACACTTCCCAATAACCATTACTATATGTAAGCACTGGTCAAAGTTTGTAACTTGTAGTCCCTCTCACGGGGACTGTGGGGGATTAAGTCGCCCCCAAAGACATATTTATAAGGTTTTTCGACTACGCTGAATAAAATGGCTATCTCAGAATTTTGATCCGCTGACCTTGGGAAAATAATTAGCGTGGGAGGGGGCATAGGTGCCCTCCAATTTTTTGGTCACTTAAAAAGGGCACTAGAACTTTTCATTTCCTTTAGAATGAGCCCTCTCGCAACATTCTAGGACCACTGGGTCGATACGATCGCCCCTGGAAGAAAAAAAACACAAAAAACAAACAAATAAACGCGCATCTGTGATCTGCCTTCTGGCAGAAAATACAAAATTCCACATTTTTGTAGATAGGAGCTTGAAACTTCTACAATAGGGTTCTCTGATACGCTGAATCTGATGGTGTGATTTTCGTTAAGATTCTTTTGCTTTTAGGGGGGTGTTTCCCCCTATTTACTAAAATAAGGCAAATTTTCTCAGACTCTTAACTTTTGATGGGTAAGATTAAACTTGATGAAACTTATATATTTAAAATAAGCATTAAAATACAATTCTTTTGATATAGCTATAAGTACCAAAATTCCATTTTTTAGAGTTTTGGTTACTATTGAGCCGGTTCACTCCTTACATACAGTTCGTTACCACGAGCTGTTTGACTGAAACTCTTGCTAAGCATTCCCTAAAATTTTCACCTTGATACCTTTAACCTCATTAGTTACAGCAGTAGTTGTAATTGTAACAATATAGCGCCAATCGGTTAGTTTAAAATCTACCACAAGATATCATGAGAGTTCCAACTTAATAATGTAAGCTGTTCCTAACATGGTGCTCAAATACACTTTTGACAAGCTACATACTCATAGGTCATTTTGGTTTAGTTCTACATCTGCCTAAACATTCTTCGAAAGCTTCAGCAATAGCTGTACTAGCAGTAAAATTGGTTGAATGTTTATAGCACTGTTGGCTTTTTCAACACCCTCCTCTACACATGCTGAAAGTTTTAACTTAATACAATAAAACCGTTTCTAACGCATTGCTGATAAATCCTTTTGGCAACCTGTCTGCGCATATTGTGTTTTGATTTAGATCTACACTGTTTCAACATTCCCCAGAATTTGTGCCTAATACCTTTATCTTTAGTAGTAGTAAGAGTAGTAACAGTAGTATGGTGATGCAGAACACTATCGTGGGAGGATCCTTTATAGGAGGACAGCTGCGACAGGGCGTAAGATCCAGATCTATGGACAACGACCTCTGTAAAGGGCTGCCTCGACCCTTTCGGTGTACCTGCAAGAATGGGAAACTTGCGGTCAACTTTTCCCACTTGAGGAGTGGCGCCCCTTGAGGAAATTATAGCCTAGTAAACAATAAAGCACTCGCACGGGATTCTGATGATTGAATATTTTTCTGGGCTTGGTTTGTTTTGATGTGCGTTTTCGGGCTGAAAAACCTATTCCTAGCCAATTTATCTACTATGGGTTGCCTCCCAGTAGTAGCATAATATTTGTAGGCATGAATATATAATGAGTCGGAGGTAATAGGCTTGGGACTGTCTGTGCAGGATTTCGACTCTTGTTGATAGAAGAGCACTGCCAAGTGCTAAACCCATGTTGTGATCAAGATGGGCCCAGGATTGCACAAAGCCTCCAACTTACTGGAGGTCCCAGGGACTTCTTGCTGTCCAGTTCTAAGCCGGCTTAAGCGCTTTGGTGTAGACTTAAGACGAAATGTTGGTCCCTCTCCTGCTCTGGTATTCCAGGATCATTGCTTTTCCTGAGGCTGAAATAATTTCAAAGATTTAAAGACATGAAAATAGGAACTTGGAATGTTACGACGTTAAAAAATGACTATCATATCGAAATTTTGACTGACAAATACAGATGGTTTGAACTGGATTTATTAGGAGTTTCAGAAACTCATATCTCAGGGATAGGAAGCGTGAAATTAAGTGACATAGAATTTGTTTACTCAGGCAGGAAGGATGGGGTACATAGACAGGGAGTAGGGCTCATGATGAATAAGAAAGCTGCGAAGTCTCGTTTAGACTGGGAAGGTATTAATAATAGATTACTAATTGCTAATATTATGACTAAAAAGTTCAGGGTATCAGTTATAGTAGTATATACCCCTGTTGAACCAACTGACGGAGATACAAGTGACTCAGATGAATTTTACTTACAGTTACAGGAGCGAACAGACAGGGTGCCAGGTAGAGTTTTTGCTAGGAGATTTTAACACCCAGGCTGGAAGAAATAGGGATAGATGGTATCCTAGCCTAGGTTAATTTGGTGTAGGATAAGAAAACAGTAATGGCTATAGACTTTTGCAATTTTGTAGGTATAACAACCTAGTTATAAAGAAAACTATGTTTGGTCACAAAATGGCCTATAAGTTGACATGGTATGCACATGATGGTAAGACAGCAAACCTTTTTGATTATGTTATAGTCAACCGAAGACTAGCAGGATCAATATAAGATACTAGGGTGTATAGGAGTGCTGTTATTGATTTTAAAAGTAAATATCAGCATCTAGTAGTGTCTAAGGTTAATTTAAAGCTAAAATTTCGGAAGGGAAATCTGACAATGCGGAAGATGGATGGAATAATTTTAGTAAAACAATTTGGTAAGTTGCTGATGGTGTCTTAGGGAAGAGTGCTAAGACTGCAACTAGGAATATTAGTGAAAAAGCTTTATGTTTGATAGAGAGTAGAAAGGATTTGTACAAGAATTATCTGAGTGATAGATCGTATGAAAACAAAAAGAATGTACTTCAATCTTAGGTTAATAATTGAGAAGTCTTTTCGTTTCAAAACACCTTTGGTCCTCAGTTTTATCGATTATGAGCAAGCTTTCGATTCTGTTAATAGAAGAGCGTTAACAAAGGTCTTATCCTTATATGGTATACCAGAAAAATACATTAAAGTGGTTTGTGCTATGTATGAGAATAATACTGCTGCAGTTAATGTAAGAAATGAGGTTAGCAACTGGTTTTGTATTAAATCAGGGGTTAAGCAGGGTTATGTTCTATCCCCCTTTATATGGATCATTTCAATGGACTTTGTCTTAAGGAGCACAGGAAAGGGAATTGAAGACCACAGAATCAAAAGGGGAGGAAAAACGCTCCTGGACTTAAATTATGCTGATGATGTAAGCATAGTAGATGAAAGTGTGAGCAAAACTAATGAATTTTTAGAGGTTTTGCAAATTCAGGGTGCTAGATTAGGCTTGAAAATTAATGTTAAGAAGACTAAGTCACTAAGGCTAGGAATAAGTGAAGATGAAAAGGTGGCGTTGGGTAACGAAAAGATTGATCAGGTTGGAAGCTTCATTTACCTTAGTAGTATTATTAGTAAAGAAGATGGGAGCAGTGAAGATGTTAAAAGTAGAATAGCTAAGCCTAAGGGTGTTTTTTCACAGTTCAAAAGGTTTGGAGGAATAGAAAGATAAGTCTGCAAACCAAAATTAGAATATTGGACGCTACAGTGATGACAGTCAAATATGGCTCTAAAGCATGGGCGCTCCAAAAAGCAGATGAAAATGTATTAGATGTTTTCCAGAGAAATTGCCTACGGATTGTTCTGGGTACTCGGCTGACTGAGCATATTTCAAACAGTAGGTTGTACAAAAAATGTGGTTCAATCCCGCTTTCTAGGGCTATAATAAAAGAAAGGCTGAGATGCCTAGGCCACATTCTGCAGATGAAGAATGACAGATTGCCAAAGATTGTCCTTTTTGGCCAACCGTCTGGGGCTACATGGAAAGCAGGTCGTCCTCGTTTGGGTCGGGAGGATGTCATAAATAAAGATTTAAAGGAAATGGGAACTTCCTGGGAGGGTGTAAAGAGGGAGGCCCTGAATAGATTAGGTTGGAGGATTAGGTTGGTACCTGCCAGTCATTTCATGATCAAAAGTCTCTTTATAGTCTATTTATACTATAAGGTTGTTTTACTGATTCTATTTGATTCTTCAGGTCAATTTTGGGTTTAATATAACACCCAAAAGCTTTGGCAAAGTATCATACATGATTTGAATACTGTCCAGTCCAATAACTGGGGGATGAAGGGACTTTTCCATGTGAAAAACTATGGCCTTGGTTTTTTGGCAGAGATTGGTTGGGAATATGCTTTTGAGAATATCAGCAGCTCTGTCATCATTTGTTGATTTTGTTTGCTGATTGGTCCAAATTTTTAGCAGTATCCAAAATTACCAGATCATCTGCAAATTCAGCTCTACCAGCAGCATCACAACTGAAGAGAAGTTCTTAAGAGCAGCATAAAGAGCAAAAGACTAAGTGCAGAACCTTGTGGTACACCAGCATAAAGTTGGACTATTTCAGAATAATATTCGTTTACTCTGACTTTGTAACTGCAATCAGACAATCAATCAAATATGAAATTTACTGCCTTTTCATGGAAATCCATACATCTTAGAGCATCACACCTGATGTATCTATTTACATGATCAAAAGCAGCCTGAAAATCAACTAACACAGCAATTAGTGGTTTATCTTCACTTTTGACTTTTCTGAAGACTGCTTCAAGAATAATGACATTATACACAGAAGATCTACCTTTCCAAAAGCCTGACTGAGATTTTCACAGCATTTTGTTAACTTCCAAAAACCATTCCAATCTTTGTTGTACCATTTTCTCTAGAATTTTACCCAAGACTGACCATAGAGAAATGGGTCTATAGGATATATGGTCTATAGGTTGGTGGTAATATTGCCACTAACTTCTCATGACTTTACCAATTATGAGTGGCTGTTTAGTCTTCTCTCTAATGAATGAATTGGTAATTTCGAGAATCTACTGAAGACAATTATTTTCAAAACTTTGGATTCTTTTCTCTTGCTGTTTTGTCAGTGCCCAGCTTTCAGAACCATACAATAGTACTTATAGCATGTTACTATTTTAGAGCCCCAGTTTTAACTTCAAAGAGAAAGGGGCACATTTCTTAACTTATCAAAGATGCTTCCTGTGCATGCAATATGTGTGGTGACTTCATACTCAGGGCTTCTACCAGTGCTCACTAGACTCCCAAGATATCTAAACATCTCTACTTCTTCAGTTTCCTTTGCTTTATCTGTCAGTGGCTCAGCAGATAGTTTATTCACATTATTGCACATGATTTTTGTCTTTGGTGTGCTTTTTGACAAACCTATTTGTTCACCTTCTTTCAAAAGCTCCTTTATTTTGTACTGAAGCTTTTCTCTTAAGTAAGAAAGGAGAATTATATCATCTGCAAAGCCTGCATCAAAGTGCAAATTTTAACCTACAAAGTTTGATGTCTACAGGATAAAATCAAAGAGTTTGACCAGATTGTTTCTAAGAATTCAAATTAGAATTGTTTCTAGATTTTGTTTCTTAGATTGTTTCTCAGAAGGTAAATTTTCAGTTTTCAACATAATTTAGCAAGGATTTAATAAAATTTTGAAATCTTATTATAATTTAATAAAGATTTCAAACTAATTTAGCTAGGACATAGTTTAACAATGACATTTTGAACTCTAAAAGAGGTTAAATCAGGAATCACCATTCCTGAATCAGTTACAAATGGGAATTATTTTCCACTAGCCATTTTCTTAGACATGTTTTTAAACTTTTTGTCACAATGGGCATTTTCATTATTTTTAGTCCTTTAAGGGCTCATAATATAACAACTCCAGAAGCAATTATTGAACTATGAAAGAGCCTCAGAAAAGGTATCAAATAATATAGGCCTATTTAATTCCATGATAGCTAAATTAGGCTATGCTGTAAACTACAAAATTTAACAGACTATGAAAGAGCATGAGAAAAGGCATCAGGTGGCACATTAACTTTTGTGCTAGGCTAGCTAAATTATGCTGAAAATTGCAAATCTATCTTTACTCTCATTCTAGCTTAGCTAAATTATTTGAACATTGAGAATCTACCAAATTTTTGAAAACAGATTTTTAAGATATTGATTACTAAGAACTGTTTTGAACCCTTATTTATATTCTTCAAAGCTAGAGTGTATGAATATGTACAAGAGTCTAAACTAGTAGGAGCAGTCTAGTCAAACCTAGGTAGTCTATGCTTACCTTATCACTTTTTTGAATTTGAAACCAGGCACAGTAAATATATGCATTACCTATAACCCCCTTATCCAAAGGCCGATCATTTCGTGGCCAGCTACTCTCTGGATTATCTTCTTTGTTATTATCCGTTGCCATGTTCCTGTACGGATTCTCAAAAGAAACTGATCCATACATCTATGAGAGTCATATTTTCAAATTTTAAATTTTAACGATTCTGGAAAGCTTGAATCTAAAAAGCTTTGTAGATAGATAAGATACTAAATTTATCCATGGAAACGCTGTATTACAATTAGGCGTACATTTTAAATAGGTTAATTTTTCAGGCATTTTCTCTTCAGTCTGGTGTAGAACTTGAAAAGCTCCTTAGTTAGGTTTTATATAGAAATATTTTTTAACGGTGTAGAATAGATGCTCTTCGGAAGAAGACATGCTAGACGAAAATAGTGACATTTTTAAATTACCGGTTTTAGCCTAGGATATGCTCATTTTTGGTTTGTTGGTATTTTTGACAGTTTATCTCTGGCACCTCTGTATTGATTTCACATAGCCCTAGGATATTTTGAAAACAAGTATATGGGGCTTAAAAATGAAAACTAACTCAAATACCAATTAAATGGGAAAAACTGGTAATTTGTTAGTGCTTGCTGCATAGGCTATTATTTATTTATTTATTATTACGAATAGCGGTAAGCATCAATGCTTGTCGCAAAAACACAAAATCATAATACTAATCTAAAGTAAATTGGCAATGATAAACTAAACAGCAAAAATTTCTAAATAACATGACACTACACAACAAAAGCATCTAAATAAAAAGGCTTATTTACTAATGCACTCTTAAAAATTTTAACACTCTCTGCCTCAACAACCTCCAAAGGCAAACCATTCCATGGTCCGGCAACTCTACTAACAAAAGATAATTGACCAATTTTTTTCAGTGGTTTTGGGGGATATAATTTATAATCATGCTGATGAGTAGAGTGATAATGGCTAAATTTAAAAAATAAATTTGGATTGACATCATCCACTCCTTTAATTATACAAAACACATTTACAAGGTCATTGTGACATCTACAAAACTTCAATACAGGAGTTGAAGCCTAGAAAGTCTCTGTGGATAGGGAAGGTGCTTAAGGTATGTGACCAATCTAGTGGCCCTTCTCTGAACCTTTTCTATCCTATGCTCATCTGTTAGACTTAATGGAAACCAAACAGAAGTATTATACTCAAGAAGAGGGCAGACCATTGATTTGTATAGTAGTAAGAAATTACAAAGGTTAAACCTAGGCCTACTAAAGCTTTTCCTTATAGATGATAAACAATAATTTGCATTCTTTACAATTTCTGAAACATGCTTATCAAATTTTAATTGGGTATCAAAGTAAACACCAAGGTCATGCACTATTTTGTTAGAAGGGATTCATATGCCTGACAGCTGGTAAGTATGCACAGGTGGGAGTTTATGGGCATAGTGTAGAACAACACACTTAGAAGGGTTTATGAACGTGGAATTGGATTTGTACCAATAAGTTAGAGAGTAAAGATCCTCCTGTAAAAGTTGCACATTGTTTTGGTCTCGTACTGGTAGATAAAGTTTTACATCATCTGCAAACATCTTGACAGTAGAATGCTGAACAGAGAAAGGCAGATCATTAATAAGTAAACAAAACAAAATTGGACCCAGGCAGCTATCCTGGGGGACTCCACTTAACACATCAATTGAGGATGACATAGCTTCACCAACAACAACCTGCTGAGTTCATCCATTTAGATAATCAGCAATAAATGCAATTGTTTTTTTTACCCAATTTATAAGCTGCACATTTTTTAAGAAGGGTGGGTATTGAGACTTTGTCAAATGCCTTCGAGAAGTCTATGTAAATGCAGTCAGAGGGTATAGCTAAATTGGCAAAATGTTGAAAGTCCAAAATAACCTCAAGAAGCTGAGTATTACAAGACCTATTTTTTTGAAAACCATGCTGAGCATGATTCCAAAGATGATTTCTGTCAAAATACTTTTGAATGCATGAAACAATCAACTTTTCCATCACTGGGCAAAAAAAACCATGATTATAAAGTAAGAACTCCTTATTTTTTTATATTTGCTCTAGATTTGCATCATATTTTTAGTTGGAACATAGAGATGAGTTGTCTAAAACTCAAAGAAAAGTAGGATATAAAAATGAGAATAAAATTCTCAAAATAGGCATATTATTGTTGTTTATTTGACATTTGAGGAAATCAATCTCTCATATACATGCAATCCTCTTCTGAAACTTGGGCTTAGTGAAGCTATGTCCCTTTTAAAATCACAAAAATAAAATTTTTGCACAGGTCATGTTAACACTTTAGATATTGAAAAAAACCTTTTCACAACAAACCATAGGAAATATGGCAAAGAGTGAAGGCCTGGTCAGTGCACACTCTCCCTCTTTGAAATGCAAACTGATTTTCATATGTCTGCTCATCCCTTGCATCCTTGAGCTGTTTAAGCAAAATCATCACAAATGCTTTGATAGCCACATCCATGAGTGATATCCAATAGTTGTTGTGACTGTCACATTTTTTCCCAGTTTTAATTACTAGGATTATTACTGACACCTTCTTTCACACAGGAAGATCTTCTTTTCCCATATAAGATTAGAGAGGGTTTCCAGTTGCTCTACTACACTGTATGGTGAGGCCTTGTAGACCATGGGAGGGAGGTCATCTTCCCCAGGCAACTTATTGTTTTTTAACCATTTTATTGCATTTAGTATGTCTGGAGCTGAAGGAGGTGCCACATTGTAATCATATGGTGGCTTTTCAGCTGTTGGTGGCAGCATTGGCATTGCATCTTGCCCATGTGTATTTGGATTTAGCAGATCTTTAAAGTGTTTCTTCTAGTGATCAAGTTTACCCTGTATATCAGTGACCATACTCCCTTAAGCATCTTTTAAGGGACCATTGATAGGCAACTTTTTTCCAGTTATTCCTTTGAGGGTTCTATACAGTCTTTTTTCTGGCTGCTTTTGCCATCTCTAAAGCAAACTCATCCCAAAAATGTTGGTAGTCTTGACATAAGCTGGTTTTAACCTGTTTAAATTGTGACTTTTTTATTGCAATTGATATGTTTGATATCTGTCACCTAGCTTTAGTTAACCTTATGATTTTCTCTGAGACATAATTTTTCTATCTTTGTAGGAGCATAGCCAATAACTTCAATTGCCACCTTTTCAGTGGTGTTCTGGAATTGTTTCCATTGGTTAGTAGGGTCTTCATCACATTCTGTCAGGCTTGCAAACTGGTTCTCTAACTTAAGGCAAAAGTTGTATTTCACAATTTGGATTTTCAGTTTCTCCACATTTAACTTTCTTTGTTTTTTTTTTTTGGGGGGGGGGGGGAGGTCTTTCTTCCTTGTGCTCAACTTCAGGAGTATTTTTGCACCTACAAGAGTATGATTGCTCCTAGATTTTGACCCCTTGCATGCCCTCTGTAAGCTCAAGAATTGATGACTTAGGAGTGCCAACACTGATGGATCAATTTGGGCAGCTGTGGAGGCATTGTTTGAGCACCAAGTTATCCTTTGAGAGGGTTTGTGTTGGAACATGATGTTGGTGATGATAAGGCTATGAGATCTTGCAAACTGAAGCAGTGTATCCCCATTGGAGCACGTCTGGCCATATGTGGATGGACCAACAATATTGTAAACATTAGGGTCTGTTGGGCCAACACAGGAGTTCTAATCACATGCTAAAATTAGCAAGTCAGATTTGGGGTATTTCTGCATTGTAATTTCCAGATATGTATAGAAGGAGTCCTTGTCAGCATCAGTAGCCACTCTTGTTGGTGCTTAGACAGTAATTATAGAAAAGTTGGAGGTTCTTCTGTTAAGTCATAGTCTGGCTGTTCTTGGGTTCACTGGATCCCATACAAGAAGAGCCTTTTGCATGCTGCAGATTATCATAAAGCTGACTCCATGGTCACCAGATCCATTGTATGCACCAGATTTGAGGAATAAGTACAAGTTGTCAGAGTCATGGGCTGGTATGGTTCCTTTAGACACTCCATTCAATCTTGTCTCCAATAGAAAAAGAATGTCTGTTTGATAATGATTAATTTCACAAGCCATGACTAGCCTTGTTAATTTTCACTTTGCCAATCTCACATTCCAGCTATAAATCCAGAATTCACCCTTCTGTAGTTTTATTTCACAGGGAATAGCTTTCACAATTGTTGATCTTGCCCCTATTTCAGGGAAAAGGAAAACATTGCTTGGAACTGGGGAGGGCATAGCATGCACACCGTTTCTGGGACTATTCATTTTTATAGAAGTTTAATGGGAATTTATTTAACTGACAGGGCCCCTCCTCCTTTCTCAACATGGGCTTGGGACTGGCTATGGCAGGGTTAAAGTTCTGGAGAGCTAATTAAGAGCTCACTTATAAGCTAATTTTATATTTAATATATTTAATTGCTCTTTATGTATTTTACTTTATAAGACAATCATAAAGTGACACATGGCACCCAAAGAGTGCTTTGAGTTATATTTTTCTTTGAAAAAAAATTAACAAAAAAGTGTGTTGTCTAATAAAAAAACTTGAAGTTCCTCTCACCCATGTGGAAATTTTCTTCTATGGAGAATCCCTCTGGAAATTTCCTTACATTTGAAATACTGACAGTATTTTTAATCTAAAATATTCAAAATAATGTGTGAATTATCAAATTATTTGTTGAGCATTTTTTGATTAAGAATATTCAGAAAATCTTAGTGATTGTTGGCTTGGCAGTATTCTGGTAGAAACCTTACATTATTTAAGCTGGCAGGTGTATCGAGGACCGGACAATAATAAATTAGAAATAGTCGCTTCCCTGATTCAACCATCTGGGGGGAGTGGAAGGACGGTTAATTCGGAAAAATTAGAAAAAATGCAGTATTTTTAACTTTCAAATGGGTTATTGGATCTTAATGAAGTTTGATATTTAGAAGGACCTCGTGTCTCAAAGCTCTTATTTTAAATCCCAACGGGATCCGTAGACATTGGGGGAAGTTGGAGGGGGAAATCCGAAATATTGGAAAACGTTTAGAGTGGAGAGATCAGGGTGAAACTACATGGGAAGAACAAGCACAAGTTCTAGATATGTTATTGACATAACTGAACAAGATCGATCTCTTGGCTCTTCTGACCCCATCACAAGTGCCACATGAGATCTTTGCTCTTGTTTTTCCTACTAACTTGAAACTTACAACCAGGGTGTTTTGTTGCCAAGGAATTCTTGATGTGCTGAAGTTGTACTTTGGTGGGATTGATCCCAAAAATTGTTTTTCTTTTTTTAATGGTTTAAACTTAAACATCCATTTCCTTGACACACAATTCAAACGATTAGGAAAAATAGAATGCGTTTTTTAGCTCTCATAAGAAAGGGCACAAAAAAGGACAATGAACCTTCTTATTAAATTTTTTTTTTCATTTGGTGTAAACCTATAGACTCATATCCTTGATGCATTTCTGAACTCCCACAAAAAAGGATGATGGACTTTTTTCTTTCTTTTTTTATTGATTTAAACCTATATACTCATATCCTTGACACACAGCTCAAATGATTAGGAAAAATAGAATGTATTTTTTAGCTCCCAAAAAATAGGGTACAAAAAAGGACTATGAACTTCAAAAAAAATTCGTTGGTTTAAACTTATATACTCATATCCTTGACACACGACTCAAAGAATTAGGAAAATAGAATGCATTTTTTAGCTCTCACAAAAAAGGACAGTGAACCTTTTTTTCCAATTGCTTGAAATTTACATCAACAAGTTCTTTGGGAAAGGGGGCAGTAGTGTACAAAAATAATTTTGTTTATGGAATGGGTCCTCCAAAAAGAGGCCCACAATTTGTGTTTGTTAATTAGCTTAAAATTATTATATGCAAGACTTTGGACACAGGGGACACCATCATGCAATAAAAAATTATTTTCGTAAAAAAAAGGTAAAAAAAACTTTCAATACTACTAACAACTCACTGCAGCATACATTATCATTTATTATGTCCAACTAGGTGGATATGACTTTTGTCCAACTTTTGTCCTATACGATTTATCACTAGGGATTTTTCTCTATATATTAACTGTACTATTTTATGTTTAACTCCCATTTTATACTTTAAATGCACATTTATATATATTAGGCACCTCGGTGACTAGGAGAATTCTTCTATACTAACTAATTTCCTTCTTAAGATCAATGATTATTGCGTCCCTATTTATAGCTCATCAACCTTTTGGAATCTCTCTTCTTATACATTTTATTTGAAGTAAACTTTACACTATAGCCAAGCAAAATTTGAACCTTTTTCTCTGTTGCTTCGGAATCTTTTTCAACCTTTCGAAATTACTATCTTTTGTCATTTTTCAATTGTTTATTCTGGAATTTACAAGACAAATGCACATATTTTAGCTTTTGGTAAAATTGTTTGTTTCTAGATCAATATTTACAATGGGAGGAGGCAATCATGGTGAATTCAAGATTCCCGATTGGAGGCAATACAAGGTAGAAAATGCGCCTGAACTTGTCCAGCTTCAACGCGCCCTGGCTTCCCAAGGACTTAAAGACCCTTGGATTAGGTAAATAATTCTTTACAGTTTTGCAATTGAATATTCAACATTGCAACATGCAACGGGGTATGTGTCCAATCCAAGAAATCGACATTTGAGGGTCATTTTATATGTTTGGTGTTACCATGAAATTTGTGGACGGAGTGTGAACACCATTTCAATAGCTTGAAGAAAGAGAAACTACTTACAACTCCAACAGCTAAGAAAGGTCTGATAAGGGCACTTCCTGTTATAGATGTTCAGTTCAATACAATTGGCCGCTAGCTTAATGCGCTAGACTGCACCAGCGCTCTGAACTGCATGATGTCTGATTGTTTGTTGAGGTCCAGAGTAACAAGTCATACATATGGTGTTACATTATGTTTATCCAGCAAAAAATAAAATAAAATAAAAAATCAAAAAGTTGCATAACATGTGAACCATCTTATTCAACATATTAATTTTCTTTAATTTTTGTATGAAATCAACTGTTAGTACATTTTTATTCCTGTGATATTCTTATTATACCTTTTAGTCATTTATGCAAACATTTACCAGTGGATGACTGGTAAGTCATGGTAAGGCAAACCAAAAATTTTCTGGCCATACACCTTTCAAATATACGCCAAAATTTAATTAAAACAGAGGTTTTAGGTTTTTAGCTTACCAGGGACTTAAATTTGTGCCATGAAAGGGTAGATCAACAGGGCCAAAGACGCACCTGCACAAAAAAAAAATGTGAAAGGGAATTATTTTGGAAGAGGGGTGAACACGGAAAAACCTCCCCTCCCTTCTGCTTAAATTTTCCACTGTAACTGCATCTGCTTATCTGTTATTGATGTCTTTAATTGTGATTATTAAAGTGCAAGGCTAGTGTGGGCTTCAATGTTTTGACCTGGCCATAAAACGTTTTAATCAAAAGGCAGCTTTGTAACATTATATTAGTTCTGTGATGCTTAGAAGAAGGTTCCAATAAAAAACTTGTAAACAGATTGAATTCACCATGATTGTGAATTCAATCTTTTGAAGGATAATGAATTCACCATGATTGCCTTCTCCCATTGTAAATATTGATCAGCCAAGTACAATTTTTATCACTAGTTAAAACATATGCATGTGTCTTGTAAATTCCAGAATAAACAAATGAAAAAATAACACAAATTAGCAATTTTGAAAGGTTGAAATTGATTCAGAACCAACAGAGAAAAGGATTCAAAATTTGCTTGGCTATAGTATAAAGATTACTTCTAGTAAAACGTGACAGATTTTGTCAATTTAGTAAACTGATTTTATAAATCCAAGCCTAAAATTAAAATTTTGTAGTCTTGGAATGTTACCGTAATCAATTCTCTTGTAATCACAAATAGTGTATTGTCTTATTTGACAAAATTGGTGCTCGGCAGCACAAAATGGCACGAAACAGCACTAGAAAAATTTAAAGAGAGTACTAGAAACCAAACCAAAATCCCTATTTGTATGAGTTTTTTTTTGTGTAACGTGAAGATTTAGGCTCCCACCCGAAGTACTTTTGATGACAAAAATTTCCTGATTTATTTCACTGAAAAGAGGACACCTAAAAATATCTGCCTCTTAAAACAGCTAAAAACACATAACGAACTTAAAAACACCTAAAATTCTTTTCTTTTGTGAACGAGGAACAATTCTATCAACTTTACTGTGTGGGGGGAGGGGGGATTTTGTTTTATAGTGCAAAAAATACAAACAAACAAGTGGGAAACTTTTAAATGGGATCTTTGGTGATTTTAACGGGGAAGATACGAATTAAAAACTACTAATACTATATAGAGTATAGCTTCTGACGATTTCTTTAAAAAGTAGGAAAAAATATGGTTAGTGACACAATTAATCTGCATTTTAATTTGCTTTTCAGGAATTATTTTAATTTAAAATTCTATCTGCACAAATTAGGCCAAGGTTAAGCTTTAGAAAAACATTTGCTGGTCAATTAGGCTATTCAATTTTAATGTGCTAGGTCTACTGGTATGAAAATTTTGCTTTCTTTGCTCTCTCTTACATTTTAAAGTACCTTAGAAGACAAATTTGTAGAAGTTTGGAGTAAGCCAAAGGAGCAAAACTACCAAATCTCAGATGGCGTGGGTGATCTTTCTTTTTGATTCTAGCGCCATTTATCACTCTTATATGTTTCGCATACTCTTTAGTATGTGCTCCATTTGTTGGCGTGGAATAATTGAAGATTTGCGCATAATACAGAGTAAACACTGAACTTGGTTTTATACTGAGAAACATATAATCTTCTGCAAATGCGTTCAAATCTAAAATAAGAGTTTTGTCTATGATATGATCCTAGAATGTTTTTAAAATTCGAAAATTTTCCGTGGTTTCTAAAAACCCACAATTTTACCGACATGTTAAAACGCTCAGTTATTCTCTGAAGTTCACAAAGATAAAATTGTTGAAATGGAATTTAGGTAATGCTGTGTCTGCTGGGAAGAAATGTTCAAGGTTTGCAAAACTTCTTGGGTTGGAATGATATAGTCTTGTGATATACCTTTTTAGAGTAGAAAACAATCTTATTCCTCAGGACCCAATCAATTTTGATATGGGATGGATCCGATCGTGAATAATTTCAGACTTACTATATTCAAGGATTAATCTATGAATAGACCTATTAATTCCTATTTTCATCTTTCAGGAATGAAGTTTGGAGATATGAAAGAAAACCAGGATTCAAAACCCCACTTCAGCAGGCATCGTTTCTCTTTTTTCGAGGATTCAAATATGGACTTGCTTTAACAGTTCTTACAATCGCCTATGACCAAGTTTCAAAGCTTACAAAAAGCCCTGTTGATCATGGCCATGGTCATCATTAGCAATATGATTGTAATTGATGTGAACTAGCAGTGTAAATATATATAATATTCTCATTTGGATTTAAAATTTAATAAAAGGGAAGGGTTGTATGGAACATATTGGCGATTTTCGCCTGTTATTGCTTCTTTTTTTTTATGGGAAAACATGAAGAGCAGGTAAAGACTCGAAAAAAACATCATATAACGCCTTTTTAAATTACAGAAGGTGAGCGATCAGGAGTAGACACCGCTCTGGTTTTCTTTCCCCTAGTGAACAGCTGATTTTTGGGAGAAACAGCAGCCTGCTGCGGCGTGCCACCGAAAAATTTTGGCTTGTCGCCTGCTGACGTCGCTTTTCTGGGGGGGGGGGGGAGTTTCAAATCTGTTCAAAAGATCCCGAGTGACATATTGTTCAAATCCGAATCAACAGAGAAGTCTGATGAAGCTCTTTAGAAGTTCGAGGGCACGTGCTACATAATGACACACGTAAGTCTGAGGAAAACACGACGTTCAAATCCGAATCAACAGAGAAATCTTCTGAAGCCCTTTAGAAGTACAGAGGGCACGTACTACATAATGACACATGTAAGTTTGAGGAAAACGAGACACAAGTTCAAAAACAAAAGTCTGTAAGATCAAAAGTCTTTTTTCAGACTTTTAATTTCCCTTCCCTCTGTGTTTTCGTGATACCTGTTGTTTTACTCAATAAAACCCAGTAATCACAGTATCATACCTTAAACCCAGTGTGTGCCTAAATAGTAAAGCATCTTTTATTCTTCGTATGCAGTAAAACAGAGGGGAAAAAGTAGACTACTACTTCTTGTAAATACCTTATCGCATTTGAATTAGACCCAGTTTGGAGGCTTTATCTAAGACAAGATTTTAAAAATGGAAGCCACAATGCATGTAAATGCAAGTGGATTTTGCTTCCTGTCTCCATTGTAACAGTTAGGGGTGCCGCAACAGTGAGTGAGAGGGGGGGGGGGGTAATCCTATATCTTTGGGATTCGTTGCAATTTGGAACAAAAGTTTAAAATTACACAGAATCCGAGAAAAAAAAAAACAAATACATAATAGCTATAGCAGTAACTCAGAAAGTACAAAATTTCGATTCAGTTCCAATATCAATTCCTAGATCTGGTAGAAAAGATCCAAGATTCAGTAGTACAATTTGTAAATTTTGCAAAGGAAGTCTCGTAGGGATAGGTCCATTTATTAAATATAGTTAAAGTCGAATCAAAATCTTAAATTCTACCGCAAGTTCGAAAAAATAGTTGAGGATTTGGTTGAATTTCGTTGGAAATTTTATCTTATTCCTCTCTACTTTCCGAAATCCAAGTGAATTTTCTAGAATGTATGTGGCAAAATGCGAAATTTGCTAACTTGGTATTTTCGTAGTTTTGCCAAATCGGCTCAACTTAACGCGATTCTCCTAGGTTGAAAGCGAATTCTATTTCCTATAGCATTGAAATACGTAACGAGATTTCCTCCTTTCTCATTGGCTTAATTGCTCCTTGAGGGGTGTACCAGAATATCTAAAGACTGTTGACTTCCTTCTACATTCCGACCAGATTTAAAGGGAATTTAGCTTTTTCACGTGTCTAATTGGTAACAGCTGAACATTGGAATTTGGTTGGTTACAAGTCAGATAACAGTTTAGCATTTGAATTTTCACAATGGGCAGAAAAAAAAAACAAGAACAAATAAGCGATGGGAAAACCTGAGACATTGGTAAGTTCTATCTCAAGTTTATAGTAGAATATAATACTTTTATTCATTTACAAGTTACAAGTTTCATCAAAAGAATCGCATTTTAATGCTGATTTCAAATATAAAGTTTCAGCAAGTTTAGTCTTATTGGTCAAAAGTTACGAGCCTGAGAAAATGTGCCTTATTTTAGAAAATAGGGGGAAATACCCTCTAAAAGTCATAGAATCTTAACAAAATCACATTATCAGACCCTGCTGTAGAAGTTTCAAGCCCCTATCATAAAAAAGTGGAATATTGTATTTCAAGGAGGCACACTCGTGCCTCTTTAAAGAGGCGAACCACGACAATGTTAAGCGATCTTCGGTTCCAGTGGTCGCAGAGGGATGGAAAGGGATGCATTTCGTAGCCCGAGCTCCAACTAAAAAACCTGCCAAATTTCGTCCCCCTCCGACTTTTCCTTCATAGGGAAAATCTGGCCGAAAGTTTTGACCCCCAGCCCCCCTTTAACGTTGTCCGATCGGGCTGAAATTCACAAGTTAAGGTCCACTAGGGCCCAGGAGCTTATCCGCGAAATTTCAGCTCGATCCGATAACTCCTTCCCTGTTTTCCAGAACCCACGCATAGCCACTTAATGTTCATATTGTTCTGCCACGCCTACAGGTCACAGCCAACATCGGATCTGGGTGTACGAAGACTCATTCGACGCGGAATTTTCCGAGTAATTTTTCTGGAAAGTTTCGTCGGAAAATTTTAACCCCTCGATTTTCTAGCTTAGAAAAACCCATTTCCCCATAAGCGCCCATGTTAATTTTTGAAATTCTTAAAAGTTATTTAAAAGTTATATTTATACACATGCAGGTATTTCGACTTCAAACATGCCCGGTTAGCTCAGTCGGTAGAGCGTGGGACTTTTAATCCTAAGGTCAAGGGTTCAATTCCCTTATCGGGCGGTTTTTTGTCACAAAATATGAAAAAAACTTCGTTTTCTTAAAGAGTTAAAGCTGCGTCCCAAAGTCGAACCTTAAAACGTACAGGAATTAGGAGAGGCAGTCCTAATTCCTGTACGAGGAGTACAGGAATCATTAAATTACATCCACCATGGATTGGAGAAAAACGTACAGAAATAATATGAAAAAAACTTCGTTTTCTTAAAGAGTTAAAGAGCCTGCGTCCCAAAGTCGAACCTTAAAACGTACAGGAATTAGGAGAGGCAGTTGGGGGGCTGCCGCCCCCCAAACCCCCCGCTTTTAAAGACGCTTTTGTACAGTTTTTTTTTGTTAATTAAAAGAGGGCCTTTCCGAAGCCAAGAGCGGGGGTTAGGGGGGCGGCAGCCCCCCACAACAAAAAACCTGTTCAGAAGAGTCTTTAAAAGCGGGGAGTTTGAGGGGCGGCAGCCCCCCAACTGCCTCTCCTAATTCCTGTACGTTTTAAGATTCGACTTTGGGACGCAGCCTCTTTAACTCTTTAAGAAAACGAAGTTTTTTTTTCATATTATTTTGCCAGAAGACAGATAACGGATGCGTGTTTATTTGTTTTTGTTATTTTTATGGCACTTGGTATTAACCGAGTGTAATATAGCGATCGCAAATTCTGTCGGTCCCGGTTTTGCTACTTCAGGCACTTCCAGGTAAGATAGGACGATGAAATTTGGCAGGCGTATCAGGGAACGGACCAGATTTAATTAGAAATAGTCTTTTTCGCGATTTGACCCTCTGGGGGGAGTGGGGGGTAGGTTAATTTGGAAAAAATGAAGTATTTTTAACTTACGAACAGGTGATGGGATCTTAATGAAATTTGATGTTTGGAAGGATATCGTGCCTCAGAGCTCTTATTTTAAAATCCCGAACAGATCCGGTGACATTGGGGGGAGGCGAACCTAAAATCTTGGAAAACGCTTAGAACGGAGGGATCAGGATGAAACTTGGTGAAGCAGAAGTCCTAGATACGTGATTGACATAACTGGAACGGATCTGCTCTGTTTGGGCGAGTTAGGGGGGGGGGGTTAATTCTGAAAATTAGAAAGAATGAGGTATTTTTAACTTACGAAGGAGTGATCGGATCATAATGAATTTGGGAGAATATCGTGTCTCAGAGCTCTTATTTTGAATACCGACAGGATCCGATGACATTGGGGGGAATTGAGGGGGGAGCCTAAAATCTCGGAAAACGCTTAGAGTTGAGGGATCGGGATGAAACTTTGTGGGAAAAATAATCACAAGTCCTAGATACGTGATTGACATAACCGGAACGGATATGCTCTCTTTGGGGGGGGGGGGGGTTAATTCTGAAAAATTCGAAAAAATGAGGTATTTTTAACTTGCGAAGGAGTGATCGGATCTTAAAGAAATTTGATTTTTGGAAGGATATCGTGTCTCAGAGCTCTTAGTTTAAATCCCGACCGGATCCGGTGACATTGGGGGGAGTTCGGGCGGGGACCTAAAATCTTGGAAAACGCTTAGAGTGGAGGGATCAGGATAAAACTTGGTGGTAAAAATAATCATAAGTCCTAGATACGTGATTGAAATAACCGGAACAGATCCGCCCTCTTTGGGGGAGTTGGGGGAGGAGGGTTAATTTGAAAAATTAAAAAACTGAGGTATTTTTAACTTACGAAGGAGTGATCGGATCTTAATGAAATTTAATGTTTAGAAGGATATCGTGTCTCAGACCTAAAATCTTGGATAATGCTTAGAGTGGAGGGATCGAGATGAAACTTGGTGGGAAAAATAAGCACAAGTCCTAGATACGGGATTGACATAACCGGAACGGATCCGCTTGATTTGGGGGGGGGGGAGGGGAGTTGGTTAATTCTAAAAAATTAGAAAAAATGAGGTATTTTTGACTCATGAAAGAGTGATCGTATCTTAATGAAATTTCGTTTAGAAGGAACTCGAAACTCAGATCTCTTATTTTAAATCCTGACCGGATCCAGTGTCATTAGGGGGGAGGGAGGACCGGAAATTTTGGAAAACGCTTAAAGCGGAGAGATCAGGATGAAACTTGGTGGAAAGACTAAGCACAAGTCCAAGATAGGTGACTGACATAACCGGATCCGCTCTCTTTGGTAGAGTTAGGGGGGAGTAATTCGGGAAAATTAGAAAAAATGAGGTATTTACAACTTACGAACGAAATATCAGATCTTAATAAAATTTGATATCCAGAAGGATCTTGTGCTTTAGAACTCTCATTTTAAATCTCGACCAGATCCGGTGACATAAAGACCAAGGTATTGTGGGGGAAACAGCTCCCCACATATACAAAGTAATTTCTGTTCGTTTTAAGTTTTAATGTTACTTCTGACTTTCAGTTGAAAAAAAAATGTTTCACCTGGAATCCTAAACTGGAATCAGAATAAAACGCCAATTCTATTTATATGTCTATTGCTGTTGAAATTCCGTTTTTTAGTGTTTTGGTTACTATTTGTCCCAGTCGCTCATTATTTACAGCTCGTTACCATAAACTGTTTAATAACCTTAATAGATGTATAAAAGCAAAATAGGCTTTTCAAAGGGAAAAATTATATTACACTGTGAGTCTCTTGAAATCAGTTATCAAACTGTGATGCAAGAAATCAAGAAGACTGCTGCCAATGAGAGAATAAGCTCTTTTAAAAAGTCGTTGGCGCGGGGCGGGGTCTAGTCAGTAGAAGCTGAAATTATGAAATAGGGATTTTGATAGCAATACAAAACAGCAACACGATCTGCATTTTATGGTTGTATAAAATATGCGAAACTATTAATTTTCAATACACCTTTCATATTTTAGGAAAATGTACTATTGTGACTAAACGAAAACTTTATGCTCAAGGATCCTAAAATTTCGGCTTCTATTTTTTATCTACAAAATCACAGAATTTCGGGTTTTCAATCACTTCTTAGGAACCTTAAGTAAAGAGTAATCCATGTCAATAGAGGCCAAAAATTCAAAAAGATAATGTTGATAGTAATATGTAAATGAAAGGAGTGGAAAAATACTTGAAGTTTTCGTCTGCCTCTATTTCTTTTTCTTTTCTTCTTTTTGTAAAAAAAAAGGAAGCATCAGTAGATTGTCGAAAACGAGTTAACTTAGAAGCTGGGTTTTTAGTAGAAACAAACGCTTAAAAAAAGAAATGTGAAAAGATTATCTGGCCTGAAAACAAAATAAGAGAAAGAAATAGTTGAGTAGGTAGAATAAAGCGCCCTGTAAAAACGATCGAAGGAATAGCTACTATTTCTGCGGCTGTCGACCCTACAATTATTAAAGAAATTAAAAGTCTTGAACCAATAGTTTCTTTGAAGTCTAAATTTCATAACACTTTAATACCTTTTATCACTTATAAAAACAAAATGTTAAAAAAAAGGGATTTTTTATGGTACTCAGTAGAGGACATTGACGCATTTGCAAAAAACGTTTAAATGCATTACATTTTGATGCAACAAGATTTATTTGGGTTTCCTTTTCTATATCTATTCTTTACTATTACGTATAAGTTCGCAGATTCTTGTGGCTTATCCAGCCAGGCTTCGGGAGTAAAAAACCGGCTTTCAGATATAGTTTTGGACAAGGATCAAACTCCCAACATTTTAATGACGGTTAGTAGTCCGTCATAAAATGAAGCTTTTTGCGAAATTTGTGTATTTTCTGCTAGTAATGATGTTCATAGGAAGATGAACTCAATTTGGCATAAAAATCGGCTTTACAAGGAAAATCTTCCAGGAGAATGTTTTAGAAATTATTTTGACTATAAATGATATTATATTGTTATTCAGTTACTCCCCTTTTTAGCATAAAAACAGAACTATACTATTTTGTGGTTTGACAGATGTACCCCTCTAAAAGTATTCCCATTTCATATATTCGTTCAGTCTTCTGCGATGCATAGTATTAGTGGTATTTCTATTTTTATCGATAATTCATCTCTAGAACTTCAAAGAAACAGAAAGTTGAGCATATGGTTTTTGTATTTGTCACATAGGTAAGCGTCAACCTAAAAGCCTCATCCTAGAGTTACTCAAGATCTATTAACAAAACAAATGATAAATCAAAACTTTATTGAAGCAGAAACAATCCATTAAAAATAAAATCACATCAAAAATTAAATTAAAAATCGAATAAATCTATTTGATCCGACTAATTAAAAATTTAAAAGGAAAAAAGAATAAAAAATAAGTGACTAAAAATTACATGACTGAACAGTTTATCTCTCCATCATTAGGAAAGCAATTGAGACTAGTTGCAATAGATCTAATTAGGTATGTCATCGTCCCGTAGCTTCCACTAGGAGCGCTATCATAAAAATGCTGACAGATCCAAGCTGCGCCGCCACATACAAGTTCGCCAGATGGGGTTAATTCTTTCTGAGGTTTTGCACAACAAAGAGTTGCATCACCTTCAACTTGTACCTAAAAATAGAAAGTGTTTGTAAATATTAACTTATATGGCCCACATCGGTACATGTTAACCAAAAGGACAATCTGATACAATCGATGAATAATTTGAGTTCCTCCAGATGGAAACACATACGGCAAGAGAGAGAGATAGGAGGGGGGCGGGGTAAACTCTTAGAAAATACCCTAATTTCATTACACATTGGTAATGTTTTAGTATTTAGCTTTAAATTCTGACAGTGAAGCAAAACCTATATTACACACTACAACTCGCGATTAACTGTGCTGAATTCGTTAGGAAATGAAAATCACCCAAGAATCTATAAAATCATCAGTTTTATAGTAAACATCTATTCACTCGGCTCTCAATAGTAAGTACATTAAAAAACCTGCCTATGAACCTTTTTTATGAGCACTTAAGTAATAATTCAAGTAGTAATTAGTTATGTTTGTCTAAGTACTAATTACTTCGTGCTTAAGCAAATGTTTCAATGAGTACCAAATACTTAAGTTAAACCTTAGACTGCTTGCTACGACATTGATCTCAGATATGGGAAATCCCTTGGGTTATTAGGAAAGTAGTCTGAGGCCTGCCGAATACTTTTTCTTGGGAGATCAACACGCAATCACTAAGCGTTTTCAAACTGAATTTAATTGATTTGCAGAGCTTCACCTTCATTAAATCGAGTTCCAGATTTATATTCTAGTATTTAGTGATAAGTATTACAACTGGAATTTCATTTTAGCAATAAATAACGTATTTCAGATCAATTAGATTAAGAAAAAGAAAAATTTGTACACAATTGTTGTTTTAAATGGGTGCCCTGAAGATCAAACACAGTAATATGAATTCCAACGATTATAGCACTGACTTCAACTTAAAAAAGCATGTACTTTGAACTTTTTTCATACCTAATTTCTATGCATTGACACATTCAAGTATCACTACTGCTATTATTTAAATTGTGGTCAAAAGATTACTTTAAAACATATAAAATAAGTTTCAAAATTACGAGATGTATAAAAACGGATCAGAAGAAGTACTTCTTTTTAAATACTTGACCCCGCAAAATATACAATTCTATTGAGATTCCCAACTATTAAAGCGCTCATTTCAACCAACGAAATTGCACGTACTTACTCCCTTTAAATCATTCTTAATGACTTCTTCCCACAATAATCGAGGACAACCTACTTTTTGTTTGGCCCAGATGGGTTGCCAAAAAGCATAATCTTTAGCAACCTGCTGGGCTTTATCTGTAAAACATAGCCTCTCACCTTCTCAACATAGTCCTAACAAGTGAGATCAAACAACATTTCTCGTATTGCTGATTGTTTAATCATAGGGTAAGTTAAACGAGTACCTAAGACTGTCCTTCGACAATTCCTCTGGAAAAAATTTGACAAATAATCCTCAGCCTTTTGAAGTGCCTCTAACTAAGAGCCATACTTGACCTCTGTCACTTCCGTGGCTTTCGATATTGTAATATTTTAGCTCATATACCCATCTTCCTGTTCTTCTGGTCTATTTTCAAGTGTGAAAAACATCCTGGACAATGACTATTCTACTTTTTACATCTTCAATCTATCTACCGTCTTTACTAATAGTACTGTCCAGGTAACTGAAGCTATCCAGTTGATCAATTTTTTCGTATGTTTCGTGGAGTTTTACCTTCCTATTTGGCATCATATTTTCCCAGAGCCCAGCCGTGTTCCTTTGGGCAAAGTCTATCAAGGTAATCCATGTGCACATAACCCTACTTTACTACTGATTCCACCCAAAACAAAATACTAACCGCACCAAAATTATCCTCGTATATAGCACTAATACCCTCTCCACGAATCCCTTCCATACACAGCACTAACCCCTACCTACAAAACAAATCTTGCTTCATTTTAAAATTACCATAAATTTTCTCATTCTTTTTCATATCATTTCTTACAACTTTAAGACGATTCATCATGTCCTGAAAATTTTCTTCTCATCTGCTAAAACTAGGAGGGTCAACTAACCTGATCTTCTAGAAAGATTCTGTTCGCTGTATAGACGATACTTGCTACGCATAGTGGTTCGCCCAAGCTGGGAACTATGGAGTATTCAGCTATTAATGTTAATACCATTAACGCTTCGACTACTAGTTGCCGAAATTCGGGCTGCGGAATCGTATTCAAAACACTTTCAACCTGCAAGGCGAATTTCAGCTCTCCAGAAGTCATCTAAAACAAAGTTGAAACATAGGTTATTATTATTATGTTTTTAAGACTGACAAATTTATCATAAAAAAGCACTACAGTTAAATCTCTATATAATATGAACAGAACAAAAATAAACGTTGCCACTCAGTCCTGACTCAAATTAGCGTGTTTGGGGTGACCCAAATAAAACATATCAATTATCTATACACTTCTTCGGAGAAGAAAGGAAAATCTCTTACTCCTCCCATATCCCCCACCCTTCCAACCAATTAATCAATAATTCCTACATTAAAATATTTACAGGGAGCTTGAATGAATTCCACACTCATGCTCTAAAACTCTTCATAATTCCTGACACAAACCGACACTCGTTCAATCACAAAACATACGAACCAAAATCGGTTTTAACAACTCACAAGCACATATTCACTCTTAAATCAATCACACAGTCCGTCACTAAAATATTAGTTAAAATAAATACAACGCATGGAACACGGAGTTAAATTTAGCACAGAAAACTAAAGCTTTAAGAAAAGAAAGGGACAACAGTTACTCATTACTCAAGATAAGAAAGGACTAATCAATTTATGTTATCATTAATGAAAAAACAAAGTTTTTTTGATAAAAGTCAAGAGCCAAGTTGAAAAATTATTTCAAACAATCTGGCTCGTAATATCTCCATAATATAATATGTATACAATTCTAGAAAT
Organism: Artemia franciscana; assembly: GCF_032884065.1. Lineage (NCBI taxonomy): Eukaryota > Metazoa > Arthropoda > Branchiopoda > Anostraca > Artemiidae > Artemia > Artemia franciscana. The sequence goes on along the minus strand of NC_088872.1, from coordinate 37,521,464 downwards.
TAGCACTTTACTGAAAACTAAACTTTCCCGAGTTGAAAAAAAATTTAACTCTTTAGGAAAATTTGTCACATAAACAGTCGAGGAGGTATATTATTCTTGGTATCTTGAATTGTAGATACAAATCTAATTATTCATAAAATATTCTAGTAAACTGAAGCAGGTTACAAGAGTTTAAGATACTTACTTAAGGGGATTCGATACTTCAAAGGACCCCTCTATTTCGTCCATTATAATTTTTTTTTATTTATGTGGCCCAACTATTTATCACTAATTGGACGGTCTTACCATAGCTTGTAGAGCTTGGATAAGAGATCTGAATAAACAACAGAAAGCTAAAACCTGACATCTGATTTCCCGAAAATCTATGAAACAACATTTCACTTCTCCCGTTTTGTGTCGGAGATAGAGATATTCAGTTTAAATTGAACTTACATCACTGAAAAGTATGAATTTGATTATTTCGATTAAACGAAGCACAATTTTCTTTTTAAACCTCAGGAAACATTCCCTAAAAATTTTCCGGCCTACCCGCTGGGAAAATACTAAAAAATTAACTAAAAGTGATTATCATTTGAACAATTTGGCAGCTCTGGAAGTTTCCTGATATGCAAGCTTTGATTGAAAACCTTGCCTACACAGGTGACGTAAAAATTTCATTGGCTTTTCAATCAAATTTCATAGTAAAACCATATACTGTCAAAAGCTCTCGATGCTGGCTAGTCCCCTTAGAGAATCTGCTGATGGACCCTTTGTATTTGAGACGCTGAGGATTACAAAATGATTTTAAGGAGTTGACTAATTTCACGTTATTATCATTGCAACTTCTCTGCCGCGGTATCTCAAAAAATTTTGAACTTCTAACAAGAAAGTATACTGTGGTTATTTTAACTTCTTCGACTTCAGATCAACATTTTAAAACAAAATAAAAGAGACACGTAGGCTCAAAATTAAGGATGGGGATAATAGGTCTGGGACTAAAAGAGATGGAATGACTGTTTTCTTCCGGAAATGGAAGAAGACGATTATTCCTTGCACCAGATGAAATTAGAAGGGAGAGAGGAAATGGATGAGAATATAGAAACGAGGATATATGAATGAGGATTTATTTTCATGAAATAATAGAAAATTAATCAGAGAATACATTTTTCACCAGCCAAATTTGATAATTATTTTTGACGTTTTATTTAAATTTAAAGGACATATTATTAAACTAAATATAGCACCAGAAACAACAGAATAAGTTAAAGAAATGATGCTAATTTATAACTGTTTATAGTTACAGATTAAAATCTTAACAGAAATTTCGATTTTTTTTTTCAATTAAGTGGGAAAAACCTACCTCTTGTGTCAATCCTTGCGGTAAAATACGTCCTTGAACCATAATACCAGGACACTAAAAGAAAATAGTTTTGGTTTAATATGTCCCTTTGACATTTAAAATCTGCAATTTACAGAAAACGAACTAACATTCAATATTAAATACACTTTTTGTCAATGTTTCACACAAAATGGAAAAAAATCGTCATTAATGCTCTTTAATTATACTGTACCTAAGATCTTTAAACGAATGAATGCATATATATATATATATATATATATATATATATATATATATATATATATATATATATATATATATATATATATATATATATGTGCGTGTGTGTGTATATGTATTTTTTCGTGAAAACGAGTCCATGTTGTTGCTTCTATTTTATTGGCAATTGGATAGGTCACGAGTTTCAGAAAAGGCGTTATAAGCCTTAGTTTTGAAAGAAAATTCATTTGAGTGACGTCATATTGACGTATATTTCAAGAGCGTATAAATTACATCATTTTCCCTCGGGAGTTGATAAATTAAAAGGAATTATTCTTGGGTTACTGGAAGAGTAAAAACGGGAGAAAATTTAAAACAAATGTAGACCTCATCGTCGGAGATAACGAATATGCAAGAATAGATTGGTCTAACAATACACCACACCTGGTCAACATTCAAATAAAAAAAAAAAAAAAAAAAACCTTTTATATGCGTTTCAAAAACAAAAGATGAGTACTTAAAGGTCGACTGAACAGAGCTGGAAAAAGATGCTGCAATCAACACGTCCAAAAATTACATGCACGGCTAAGAGAAAACTGCCAATGCATCACATTTTGTCAGCAGTCCCTTGAGCACTGCGAAGCGTCAGAAATGAGTATAACCCTGGAAGGCCATCTAGTCAATATCAATTTTAAAGACAAATCACAGGAATCATTCCTGGATTACTGAAAGAGTCAAAACGGGGAAACATTTAAAACAAATACATACCTCATCTTCGGAGATTACAAATATGCGGAAATAGACTGGTGAAACAAAACACATCCCCAGGTCACCATTAAAAGTACATATAAAACACAATGATCCTTTATATCCATTACAGAAATAAAAGATAACTTAACGCACGTTGAACTTGAAAACATAAGAAAATGTAATATTACTGAAATGATATGATAGTTATGTATATATTAACTGGCAGAAAGACTTAGGAGTTAGAGCAACTATCAAAAACAGCTTAGAAATAAAAGTCTATAAAAAATTGATACCGTTTTTTTTAAATCTTACCTAAAAAACTAGAAAAAAATATTCAATGACGATATTTCAAGAGTAGCAGACATTGCGATCGATGCACTTCGAGATGAGGAGAAAAATATTTGCTACTGTTATTAGATGCTATAGAAAACCAACAAATATTAGAAGGACACTCTTATTTACGTCGTTACCTCAGGGTAAAAAGAGCGGTTCATGGTCTGTCACTGCAGGGGATTCTTGACAAACACAACGTAGAAACCAATTCTCAACACAGTTTGAAGAGATCCAAGGTATGCAACAGGATGCACAGGTGAAATTTAATAGAGTGGAACTCGGTTCATATGTAGTTCATATGAAGCCTGACAGAGTAAAAATTCAAAATGAGTCGCAGGTACCGAACTGCCTATATGTTTCTAGCAATCGTTGTTTTTGAAATTCTCAATACTGTACTTCGTAGTCTATTCTGGTTACGTGCTATAATAAAATGAAAATTGAAGAAATTTGAAATAGAAGTAAAGAGAGACCCCATTAAAGAAAAGACACTACATTATCTTTTATAAATCGGGTTAGGTCAACCTCCATCAACCTTGATTGTACTACTTATCAACAAAAAAAATGGTTTGTAATTCAGGAGAGATTATTTGTAACATTTTTATATGAAGAAAAATTGGAATTTTTGTCAGTTGAAAATCTATGGAATCCCAAGAAAATGACAGTGCAGCACACAATTGGAATTGAATTTTCAGTTTGTTGGAGATTAAACTATTTGGATACCCTGTTACATTGAATTTCCACGTCAATGACAAACAAACATGTTGAAATTCTAAAACTTTATTTATTTGTCAGTTTGTTTTAATTTAAAAAGTTGGATTTATTTAAGGTTGTCGAAGATCCTAAGCCTAGAGTCTTGCCCAATGTCTTATTTGTAAACAATTAAGTAATGGAATTACTGACACTTCTTGACTACTAAGGCCCCTGCATCGGTGCTGCCGTGTGTTGCTAAAATCGGGATCTCTAGTTCCCGTATTACTAAGTTAAGGTCAAACCCACTGATCCACTACAGGAATAGTATCTGATTTGCTTTCCCTGTCTAGCATTCTTTAATTTTCAAGGTCCAAAGTCTTATTAAAGAAGTATTTTTTTATAGAACAAACTCAAACAATTACAGCTATGGCTTTGGCTCTATGTTCTAATCATGATGAATGACGCTCTATAAGTTTAACTCAGAATGATCAGCTGAAAACATTCTTTGGCCTTTCTCCTACCTTATCCTAGTTTATGGGATTTATTCTTATTGGGAATTTTGCATAGAGTTATGAATGAGACATTTACAGGTCTATTTTGGACTACAGGTTTGATATGATTATCCTAGTTATATCATTCATACGAGAAAGTCGTTTCCAAACACTAAGGCTCTAAACGAATTTTCCCAAAGTCGTGACTCATCTAGATCGTTTTTCAGGATGGAAAATGTGATTTTCCAAGTTTCAGACATACTACCGAGCTGTTTACGAGAAAGAAATAATATATATAATTATTCCTCTCTTAAAGTGGGTAGATTAGTAACAGAGGAGATCAAGCTTTGCTTGGTTTCAGGTAGTCAGTACGCTGCCGGCTCGTATAAATGTGATTCTTTTGCGTGAACAGCATACATGTGAACTGTAAATTAAGGTTAACTTCTTTTACAGCCTTTTAGCCTCTCCAGCTAATATAAGACCATTGCGTCAATGTGATTGCCTCTGTCATTTCACTCATGTGAAAAATGTTTTGTTTCTATAATTAAGGCTCTAAATGAAGGCCAAAAACTAACTTTTTTGCTTTTTAATTACGATTATTAGACAATTCAATAGCTGTCAGGCGTGCTCCATTGCGCATGCCCTCAGAAATATCCAAGTTGTGCATTAGTATAACTACCGTGTGATACTTTAGTTTTAAGTCGAACAACTCAGTTGTTCGTTAGTATCTGTCGTTGGCACTTCAAATTTGTTTGGATTTTGTGCAAGTCGCGGATATTGGCGAACAGGGCTGCCAAGTTGACACATTTTGTGTCAAAATGACACAATTTGATGTTGCGTGACACAATGACACATTCAGTAGAAAAGATGAAACAATTGACAAAAAAGACACATTTTTCAGTAGAAATGACACATTTTGGTCATCTAGTCTTGCTTTTTAAATGGTAATAAAAGAAAAGTAAAATTGCAATTTTCTACCTCAGAAAAGCTACAAATTAACGGAAGGGAATAGCTCTACCTAACGGTGGCAGTAGTACACAGATAGTGCAGAATACAGGATGCAGATGCCACTACCATATTCAAAATTTAAACGACGCGAAGAAATAGGCCAGAGGCGGAAAGTTCAAATCAAAATACATGCTGAATATCTGAATTGGCTTCTTGATTGAGTATGTGATGTAGCCAACTGGTACGTACTTAATAGTAAAAAGTAAACGGCATGCAGTTTAACAGAGCTGTACTGATAAGCAACAACCCCCATTTTCAGGAGTACAGGAGGGGTATCCAACCTCGGACAAGATTACAAATTTCCAGCGAAGTCTTTCCAACAGAATAATCAATCTGGCTTAAAAAAGCACCAACAAATATGACAAAAATATAAGATTGAAGCTAGTTGAATGGTTTACACATAGCTTCAATATTTCTAATTGAACATATTTTTATTTCCAAACAAGATTACTTCATTCTAACCTTACCTTGTTTCACTTAAAAATGATGAACAAGGAAGAGGTAACAAAGTCAATAGCCAGAAAACAGCTTTTTAAAACATCTACTAAATCGATAAAAGGCACAGAATAGGAATATCTTTGGGCACATGACTTTGAGACAAGTTATATTTTGCCTCTGGACAGTCAGGACAGCTTGTACATTTCATTTTAAAATTTTCACAGCAAAAATCAAGGTAGTGTAAAAACGAGGTCAGGTACCCCTCCTGTAGATTAGGGATAAGCTTATTATGGTTAATTAGGTACTTAGTTACTTAGATCTGAACACTGTTTTTCTGTCTAATAAGTAGAATGAAGATAAGGTTCTCAGTGGTTCTCCTTAGCTACTTTGGCTAACTTGTCATTGATTTTGTTAGGGTAGCCACACAAACACCTAGTGGCACAAATTGGCGATTTTTTTCCTTGTGTAAAATATTGTTCTCTAAAAAGGATTTAAAATGCTTAGAGGCAAGATAGTGAGATGATTTTTGCCTCAAATCAAAGCTTAAATATACAAGAATAACGTTCTGATCATCAAAAGCTCAGGTTCGATTTTTTCTTTCTTTAGTGGCTACCCTACTTTTCTCACAAGTGCACTAAAATAGCACTTTTCTAAACAGTTAACAATCATTCAAATACAAATAACTCTAATGTACTCCTCAAAACAGGTCCCTAAACCCTGTTGTCAGGTAGATTACCATGTTCAGGAGTAATCCTGACAGTACCCACGTCCTATTTTAGGAGTACACCATACCTGAAAACTGGTAACATATTCCTGAAAATAGACTGAAAAGAGAACCAAATACTCTGAGTTGTATACAGTAGAGGTATGCTTATGTGAATTCTTACTTTAATGTGAACAGCCCAGTTTTGGGGTAAATGGTAAAATGAAGATCCAAAATACCTATACAGGTATATACCTACATACATATACCTATACCCTTAATTACCTACTTTGCTTAACTGGTAGGCCGATTTAGACACAGCAAAGCCAGGAAAATACCAAAGTTTACTGTCAACAAATGTTTACATAGCAAACCCCTACTGTATTAAATCAAAGAGTAGAAGTCCTACTTCCCAAAACTCATAGCTTGATGCTCTGATACTCTCCCAGGAATTAGAGTGTCACTTGTAAATTGCTTATTTTTACGTAAGTAAGATAAGGACTAGAAACTTCAAAAACCAACTCAGTATTATCTGTGAGAGCAAAGCAATGAGTTTAGGCAATACAGTATTTCCTCTTGATTCTATTCTATAGCATTGGTTTTCTCGTGCCGTTTCTACTAAATTTTTGTTAAAATCATAGTATTTCTGAGTTTCTATGAGAGCCAGTCAATGAGGTTAGGCAATACAATCTTTCATCTTGATTTTATGGTATAGTCTTGGTTTTTTTGGTGCTGTTTCTACTTGAATAAAAATGGTACAAACGCCTATTTAAGGTTAGGCTGAATGTTAATGTTCAAGCATGTTCCGAAACAACCTAAAATTTAGAGACATGGACCTAGTTGTGATTATGATATGATTTGCTTCCCTGAAATGAAACATGGGAAGGCAACTGATGATGATTTTTACAACCTCTGTATGGTCTAACTTAATAGTTTGTCTGTCTGTGGTTACTCAACTAGTAGATGATAAAATATACTAATCAAGCTATGTAAAGTCTGAAAGCATTGCTACTGCAACAGAAGGTTATTAAGGTTTCTGGTTTACTTAGCAGATATATTCTCTGAAAATTGAAATTCATTGGCTTCTAGTATGAAAGAAACAAAGAATTTACCAAAAAACGGGCTCAGAGTCAGATACTGGACTTTTTCACCAAGAAAAAGAAGAAGGAAAAGAATGCACTGAAAAAACAGGGAAGAACAAAACAAGAAACCATGCAGCTGGCAAGTGACAAAAGAGTTGTCATTGATGTTCCTAGCACTTCAGACAAAAGGGTTGGTGAGCATAGTGCTATTCAAACCAGTCTAAGAAACCAAGAGACGGTTTTGCTTGAAAACAACGATCCTTTTGGTAGTCCTGCAGTGGTAATGTCAGAGAAAAGCAAGCAAAGATATGTTCTTGATACTGAAAACGTGACAGGAAGCAAAAGTAAGTCCAAAACGTACATATCAACTGAGCGGTGGTACCGACAGTGAGCCTGAAAATAGTGGAGGTCTGAGTACAGAACACAAAACCAAGAAAAAGAGAAAGATGGCTACTGACAATCTAGAACTGAGTGACAACTACTCAGAAAGGAAATGTCTGAAAGTAGTGAAAGTGTAGTCATCATAGGCTCATTTAAGGCTAGGAAAAAAGCAAAAAGAAGAAGGTGCAAGTTGGTCATAAGGAAACGGCTAATACTTGTGTGAGTGACAGTGGAAGCAGCGATAGTGAGACAGAAACAGTAAAATCTAGGAAAACAAGAAGAAAAACCAAGAATAAACCGAAGCGAGGTTTTGTTAAAGCTTGGGAGGATGACAAGGAGCTCAGCTATTTTTTAACCTTAGCCCCCAACAATAAAGACCAGCCGTGGTGGAAGTTCTGCCATCGGATTTTGAAAGGGCCAAAAAAGAATATTATGAGGCATACAAAATCGAACAGTCACATTGATAGGTACAAAGAAGCAGGAGCTGGATCTATACCCATTGTGCTGATGTCTGTTAGGCAGAAAGACATTGATGTAACCAATGCAGAAATCCGCTTATCAGCATGGTTTGCCTCAGAAGACGTACCTTTCATTAAAGCCGATACACTTACTCATGTTTTGAAATCATGTGCACCAGACTCTGCAGCGCTTAAGAGTGTCCAGGTGAAACGGACGAAGATCACAGGGATCGTGAAGAATGTCCTTGCCCCATATGAACGAAGCAGACTTTCTCGTGACTTGAGCAAAACCTTTACTCTTTGGTCGTTGATGAAACAAGATAGAGAAACTGTCAAATCTTGAGTGATTATTGTGAAGTACAAACACCCCGACACTCAAGCAATCAAAGAAAAATTCTTAGGAAATCTGGAGGTCGAAGATACAAGCCACCTTGGACAGAAGACTTTAATCATGAACTATTTAAAAAAGCTTGACATACCACCGAATCGGCTGATCGATACTGGCTTTGACAATGCTTCTGTTAACACGGGAGCTCGAGATGGACTTGGGGCACTGCTTACTGCTGGAAGTCCAGTGGGGATGGTTGATGATGCACTACCTGAGCTGTTCGTTCTTGGATGTACCAGTTATTCTCTTGCCCTAGTAGCTAGTCATGCAAGCAAGTGACTACCAGAAGGCCCTGAGCCTATGCTGAGAGATTTGATCAACTATGTTGCTATAAGCCCCAAACGTATTGTTGAGCTGAAAAAAAATCAACGATTCGTAGAACTGAAGATACACCGGATACGCTTCAAATAGCAAATACTCGGTGGCTTTCGATAGAACAAACAATTTCTCGTGTTCTTGAGCAATGGAATGCCCTTGCGATGTTTTTCTCAAATAAAGATCTTGGAGATGTAGCTGGGGACAAGAGTTCACGAGATAAAGCTGCTAAAATCTTGTCTTACATGAAGGAGCCCTTGACTAAGGCATACTTTCATTTCCTTGCACTTGTACTCAACAAGATCAATTGCTTGAATTTGGAGTTCCAGAGTAGTGACACTTGTATTCACGAACTCCTTTCCAGCTCAAGGGTAAACATGAGGTCTATCATGAAGTCTTTTGTATAAAACTGACATCTTAGTGAATGACGATGCTTTTGTCATACCCATGAGCTCAGGCTGTTTAAATGAAATCTCCGAGATTTCTTGTGGTCCAAATACCGAAGTACACTTGCTGAAATACAAGGATGTGATACCCTCGAATGATCTCAAACAGTTAAGGTTGAACTGCCTGAACTTCCTTGTAGAAGTTATCACACAAATGAGGAAAAGAATTGATCATTCCGATCCCACTTTAAAAGCTCTGGCTTATTTAGACCCAGTGACTGCTTTGAGCGGAAGAGTTGACACTCTAGTGGGACTGACTGGTCGGTTCAGCAGCTTACTTGGGAAACATGAAGATGAAGTGGAAAGGTGAAGGAATGTAATAGAGACTCAATGGATCTTGGTGAGTGAGCACAGGGACGATATTATCAGAACTATAGGAACTGAAATGTCTCCTTCGATCTCTTGGAAGACGTTATTGAATACGAAAGATGCTAAAGGCAAGCCACCGTTCGAAGAGCTGCCCTTGTTCATGTTAAATCTGTGTGCTCTCCCTCATTCCAGTGCAGCTGCAGAACGTCAATTTTAAATTCTATCAAATATAAAAACGAAACTCAGGAACAGTCTACTTCTCGACATGATAGACTCCCTCATGCATGCAAAGCAGCTGGCCTCTCGTACCTCAGGAACCGTGCACGACTGGGAAATTCCTTCTGATATATGGAATAATTTTATGGCCTGGTACAAGGAGAAAGAAGAAGAGACCAATGAGCCCTAGATATAATGAGGGTCGAATATACTTGAAGTTCTGGGGAGGTTTCTCTGTAGGTTTCTTTCGTCAGATTTGGTACAATTAAATTTATTTTAATTTAAGTTTTAGAGTTTAATTTAAATTAAATTAAAAAATCCATGTTTTCTTGGAATAATTCAATTTTCAGGCAGTTTAAGGTCTCACTGTCGATCAATTGGATTAACCAAATGTTTGTGAGAAGTCAAGATTGATATCTCGTCCTTATTTTGTCCAAGGTTCGGTCATGACAATGAAGGTGGAAAGGAATTATGGGCTCCTAGAACTCTTGCTTAGAAGGAATTCTGGAAAGAACTGATGCCAATTTAGTTTCCGATCCTTTTAGAAAAAGCAAGCAGAAAAATTCAAAAAATAGAACAAACACCGATCAACCGACGGCACATAGCCAAAATTAATTTCAGCGCGGCCACCAAGAATAATTGTGTCCGTAAAATTTTATTTCGGCGCGGCTTCGAATACTACACCCAGAGACACCAATCTATTGTTTAAAACTTAGAAATTTTCTATTTATAGACCTACATGGAGTTTGTTATTGGGTTAAGACCCATTGTTAATATAATAACTTCTTCCCTTCTTTTACAGATACTGTTATTTCAGCTTTTCAATTTCAGTGAATGTCACAAAAATATATCCCTGAAATCCCCTTCTGTTTTATACAAGGGACACGGTTACATTTATATATATTCATAAATTAAGGTGTAGCTTCAGGCTCAAAACCAGGCACCACTGCCAGCTATATTCAAAATAAAAATGTCTATGAAAAATTCACAAAATAGCTCTTGATAGAACTTTGATAGGACGAAATTATAGAAAATACAAAGACAATACGTTTCTATGATTCATATATGTTCAATTCAACCTGGGAGGCCAAGTCTTGACTGAAAGTAATGGCTACCTCTATGACAAGATTTATACAATTTGTATAAATACGTTTCTATTATACAAATTGTGCCTTCCAGTCAAGATGGCCTAATCTTAGTTCGAAGAAATAGACCATCTCCATGAAAAGCTCACAAAAGAGCTCTTAATAGTTTTTAGTAAAGAACGACCTTTAGTCCCTAACTTAAGGAAGAAACCAAGTAAAAGTTCACGGTAATGCTGTCCCCAAGAGGCTTGATCCTGATGACACTAAACCTATCAAAATAAAGGCACAAGATCAGCTAGTCGGGGGGATAGCTGGCAGCTCCCAGGGAACCGATGGCATGAAGTCAAGATTTCTCTAAATTGTGAAATTTAAAATTAAATGAGGAAGGCTACTTTGGGTCTCCACATTGTTGAAAATCCAGATCATTTAGTTCGTTTTGATCAGGTAACTTTAATATCTTTTAGGAAGCAATATATATATATATATATATATATATATATATATATATATATATATATATATATATATATATATATATATATATATATATATATATTATATATATATATATATATATATATATATATATATATATATATATATATATATATATATATATATATATATATATATATACCCACTTTTCCTGGGATGAATGGCCAAAAAGCATGATTTTGGTAATCTATCACCTTTCACCCGTAAAATGTGACCTAGCCATCTTAGCCTTTTTCTAACTAAAGTCCTGAACTGTAGAGCTTTGCAAAACATTAAAAAAAAGAAAAAGAAATACAGACCCTTTCTAGAAGCGTCCAGATCCTCGAGTAAAATCCTTGAGGAACACGATTTAGAGCTCCATCAAGTCTCCTTCGGCGTAGCCACTGTCCTTGCCGCTCTTCGGCTTTTGTTTGTTCTTCCAAATCCTCCGGACCATGAATACTGTTCATAAGACGACTAAACTGACCCGTCTAAACCAAAAAAGTTTTTTGATACAAATATACAAAAAAGGTAATTAATCGAACAGAATCAATCAAATATATAGAAGAGATCAATCGATTCTATAATGTCATCTACTTCAATTTTAAAGCTACAGCTTTGAACCAGTCATGTTGAAAAACAAATGGAATCATCAATGCTGTCAAAATCAAAACAAACTATGTAGAGTTTCCTCAATTAGAGTGAGAAGAACTATTACAAAAGATTCGAAATTTAAGCACTGTGCTGTGAGTAAGAAAGCGCCCATCTACAAATAAATGGTAGGGAAAAAAACGGTTTCAATAAAAAAATTAAATGTGCGTAAAAAAACGAATAGGCTTTAAATTAAAACGATAATAAATGAGCGTTCCGTATTCCAGTGGTTCTAAAACTGTCAGTAACAAATTGTGAGACTGTTAAAAAAGGTAAGAATGTACTTGTAAGTCAAAATTGTACTATTTTCCTTTGTCACTGCCAAAGAAAGATATTTTGAATAATTAAATGAAGTTAAAATACTATTCAAATTCCCCACTTTATCTTCAGACAAGATCATTAATGATGGAGAAATTTTATAAGATAAAAAGTGAAAGCTCAGCTACAGCTTCATTTATTGTCAGTTTACAAAAGCAAAATGCGGAAAATCCCATACCATTAGTTGCCTTCGGGAGTAATTTCAAGAGCCAGGTAAAGAAGAAGTATGTAAACTCAGACAAATTTACACAATTTTAGAGTGTCTACAGGATAAGGTAATCAAAAGATTAAAAACATGTCAATTTACTGTTTAAGAGCATCACTACAGTACTTCCTGTATTTTTTTTAAATCTGAATAAAATCCGGTAACGAACAAAGAAAAAGTTTCTGGTGAGTTAAGTGCTTGAGACTAAACGAAATTCCTGGATAGCTTGGACAAAAAAATTCATGCATCGGCTGTCAAAATTAAGATTTAGAACACCATTCAAAAATGAAATGAAATATTTTTTTTTCAAATATAAGGAACACCAGACGTAGAGTAATAGAACATTAAAATTAAATTAACTTTTATGCATCCCTCGCATTAAGCGAGATACATGAATGTATTTACTGGGAGCAGAGGCATATGAAATTTTTCTTGGTCGCAAGGATTTGTCAATATACACGAGATGAATTGAATCCATAAAAAAATTTACTGCCCGCTTGCAAGGTTTGGCAAGAAGCATAAATAATGATTTTTTAGACATTGACTCAGATGATATGCCAGTAGATTTCCATCCCAAAATAGAAACCTGCAGGAATGACTAATAGTATTTTTCCCCATTCGAATCCTCATCGCTATTATTTTCAATTTTGACACGTTTTGATTCTCGCTGTCCAGGTTGATTTTCATTAACTCGCTCACATGTTTGGTATCACATGTCTTCTAACCACGTGTCTTTGCTTTTCATTTTTGCTCTTCATTTCATTTTTGACACGCTGCCGCTTTTCTTCTAGCCGCACAGGTCTTTGCTCTTCATTTTCCTTTTTGACTCACTCACTTGCTCGATGTCGCATGTCTTCTAACTGCGTGGTTCTTTGCTCTTCATTTGATTTTTAGACACACTGTAATTGTCAATTTTGTTTATCTTATAACCGCCCGTATTTTTGCTCTTCATTTTCGTTTCTGACACGTTTTTAGTTTTTGATTACTTCAGACAATTTAGCAATGGGCTTTACTTTAGCTGCCCGTATTATTGGTGTCGCAATTCATGGTCCATGTTATCGATTTCCACATCTTATCACGTTTGATTGTTCAGGTGTTGGTTGGAAACAATCAGCATTTATAGTAGCTGCAACTGCAAGTTTTCGTTTTTTGGGCCTTCCATCACGCATTATGTATAAATAATTGATGCGTTGGGAACTCAACAATCTTAAATATGCTACGCATGACATCATATAAGAAAATGCTTATACGATATCATAAGAAATACTTATATAATGTACTAACATAGTAAATGACGTCATTTGCAAAATCCAAAATTAAGGCTCTTAACGAATTTTCTCATACTTTTTTTTTATGCGATAATATCCCAAGAACCAAAATTGAGGCTCTTAACGAATTTTCTCGGACTTCTGACCCATCCGGATCGTTTTTTTTATACAAAAATATTCCAAGATACCAATTTTCCCGAAACAATATGGAGCCGTTATGCTTAGATTTGGAATCCTTTGTCCGAAAGGCGAGGGTTCAAATCCTAGTGTATCCAATTATTTGGTTTGGGAGGGGGGTCGGTGGCGTGACTCTGTAAGCTCAGCCAGAGTCGACCCAGCTCTAAATGTGTACTTGTAGAAATCCGGGAAAAGGTAAGCAGGAAGGGTGTGCGAAAGGGTGTTTCTCGAGAGCGACTGCATATGTTTTTAGAGGTAAATTGGCATCCTGAGATTTTCTGGCCTGAAAAAAACTATTTAGATAGGCCACGGAGTGAATAAAATTCGTTAAGGCATTACTTTAACGCAATAATTACTTACGCCATATTTATGAGCATATTTCAACAGCATAATTATGTCATTTAATCCTTAGGAAACGTTGTATCGTTTTTAGTATATACAAGCTGTTGGGTTGGCACTTCACGCCACCCAACACCTAGTTGGTGGGGGCGCTTCGCAACCCCCCCCCAAGCCCTCCGGTACGCGTAAGTCGTTACGCGTCATTGTAGTTGTGTCCCTGTGTCCCACCTGTGAATATAGAAATATATATATATATATATATATATATATATATATATATATATATATATATATATATATATATATATATATATATATATATATATGTATATATATATATATATATATACATATATATATATATATATATATATATATATATATATATATATATATATATATATATATATATATATATATATATATATATATATATATATATATATATATATATATATATATATATATATATATATATATATATATATATATATATATATATATATATATATATATATATATATATATATATATATATATATATATATATGAATGTTTTTAACTACGTAAAACTTGCGAATCTACAACATTCTTCGATGTCCCATTGTCTGTGCATATAAATAGATTGTCAGGTTTACCGACTCTTGAACATGCAACATAAAATTGTCCATGGGAAAAACAATCCGTATTCAAATCTATACCTGATTATTCTAATGATTGCCCTTGAGCTTTGTTGATGGTGATTGCTAATCGAACATTCCCTGTGTCCCCGTCGTCATTTATATATCCCCCTGTGCCCCCGGCATCCCCCTTGTAGTTGTGTCCCTGTGTCCCGGTCGTCATTTATATTCCCAGTATCCCGGTCGTCATTTTTGTCCCAGTGTCCCAGTCTGTAATTCCTCTTTGAGCGTCCCAGTCGTCATTTATATTCCCTGTGTCCCGGTCTGTAATTTATCTTTGAGTGTCCCGGTTGTCATTTATATCTCCCGGTCGTTATTTGTGTCCCAGTGTCCCAGTCTGTAATTTCTCTTTGAGTGTCCCGGTCGTCATTTATATTCCCTGTGTCCTGGTTTTTAGTTTTCTTTTTCTCCTTTATTTTTCAGTTTTTTTTCCTTTTTTGTTTTTTTTTCTTTTCCAGTTTTTATTTTTTTTATTTTTTTTTATTAGTTTTTGTTGTTTTTTTCTTTTTAGTTTTTTTGTACTTTTTACCTTTTTTTTAGTTTTTTACCGTTTTTAGTTTTTTTTAGTATTTTCTTTTTAGTTTTTTTTTTGTAGTTTTTACCTTTTTTAGTTTTTTTTCTTCTTTTGTATTAATGCTAAAGCCAAGGTTCGAACCTAGAACCTCTCGGACCTGGAACCTGGAACATAACGATTTACCAACTCAGCTACTTCGGCACGCTTTCTTTTCTTACTTTCTCTATCAGCCGCAAGTTTTTTGGCATAGACTCTTTGAGCAGCTTCCTCGGCTGTTGCCATTGTAGGTTCTTCAGTCATTTTACAATTAAACATTTTTCTGTCCACGATCTTCTTACAATTAAAAATTTGTCTTTGAACGATTTTCTTAAATACCTTTAATGACGTCATCGTCATAACAAAACATGACGACAACTAACTTCATGACGACCTGATGATATGACGTCACTCGACAGACATAACCCACAGACCACTTATTTTTATATAGTACTAGCCCCAACACCTAGTGGTGGGGGCGCTTCGCCCTTTTCTTTTTAGTTTTTTTTTATTATTTTTTTTAGTTTTGTTTTTCTCCTTTATTTTTCATTTTTTTCCTTTTTTTCTTTTTTTTTCTTTTTAGTTTTTTTTGTAGTTTTTACCTTTTTTTTTAGTTTTTTTAGTTTTTTTTACTTATATCCTGGTCGTCATTTATACTCCCTGTGTCCCGGTCGTCATTTGTATCCCGGTGCTTTGTTGATGGTGATTGCTAATCGAACATTCCTTGTGTCCCGGTCGCTTTCTCTTTGAGTGTCCCGGTCGTCATTTATATTCCCTAAGTGCCGGTGTCCCGGTCGTCATTTGTGTCCCGATGTCCCGATCTGTAATTTCGTCAGTCGAAAACATGACGTCAGTCAACACACATACTTGACGTCACCCGACAGACCCACACACACACAGACAACTTATTTTTATATATATACTAGCTGTTGGGGTGGCGCTTCGCGCCACCTCAACACCTAGTTGGTGGGGCGCTTCGCGCCCCCCCAAAGCCCCCCCGCCCACGTAAGTCGTTACGCGCCATATTAGTTACGCGCCATTGTAGTTGTGTCCCTGTGTCCCACCTGTGAATATAGATAGATTTATATATGTGTTTCAAACTACGTAAAAATTGCGAATATACAACATTCTTGGCTTTCCCATTGTCTGTGCATATACAAAGCCGTATGTACTAATAATCACGTCATATGCAAACGCTCTTTTTACAAACAAACATGTATACACACAACTCGTTTTTATATAGATAGATAGATAGATAGATGCAATACAAATTAACTGCGTAAAACTTGCGAATATACAACATTCTTCGCTGTCCAATTGTCGCTGCATATAAATAGATTGTCAGGTTTACCGACCCTCGAACATGCAACGCACAATTGTCCATGGGAAAAACAATCAGTATTAAGATCTATACCACATTTTTCTAATGATTGACCTTGAGCTTTGTTAATGGTGATTGCAAATGCTAATCGAATTGGGAATTGCAATCTTTTAAATTGAAAAGGCAGATCCGTTGGAATCATGGGAATGCGAGGAATAAGAACAGCCTCACCCTCAAAAGGTCCTGTCAAGATTGTGGCCTCTATTAGGTTTTCCATTGTTTTTTTTACGGCAAGTCGAGTGCCATTGCAAAGCTTTGGTGGGTTTATATTTCTTAAAAGTATTATTGGTACGCCTATTTTTAGTTGTAGCACGTGTGGTGGAAACCCTGAAAGATCTATGGAATTTAAAAATTCAGATGGATAATTAACCGCTTCATTTGGTTCCAAAACTGTGTCGACTGACTTGTAAAGGACTGCCTGGTCTCGAATCTTGGTCAAAACAATATTGTTGATTTCGTGGACGTCTATATTTTTGGGTGCGAGAATCGCTCTTTCACTTAGCCATTTATTATTTTTATAATTTTTTAGAATATTCGGAAATACTTTTTCAATCAATTCATTTTTGGACGTCACTAAATTACAGAAATCAGCAGGTAGTTGTATACGTCCTGAAATTGAGTCTACTGGGAGCTTTCCGTTTCCAATTGCCAGCAATTGATCTGAAAATGTTTGACCAGAGTCATCGTTTTGCAATCGGACACGCATATTTGTAGTTAATTTTAATATTTTTACGTGTGTCCATAAATTAGAATTTTTCAGGCAAGCATTCATTTCGTCTGCAGGAGTTGATCTAGGTATTATAGGTAATGTTTGCCTGAAATCTCCCGCAAGCAATATTAATGTGCTGCCAAAGGGTTTCGACTTCCCTCTCAAATCTTTCAAGCATTGATCCAGAGCCTCGAGCGATTTTTTGTGTGCCATTGTGCACTCATCCCAAATAATAAGTTTGCATTGCTGCAATACTTTACCCATCCCAGATGATTTGGAAATATTGCACGTGGGAGTTTCTGTAGAATGCAAATTCAGAGGCAACTTCAAAGCGGAATAAGCAGTTCTTCCACCAGGCAGCAATGTTGCGGCTATTCCGGACGACGCAATTGCCAACGCTATATCATTTTTTGATCGAATTGATGCCAGAATCAGTTTTATCACAAATGTTTTACCAGTACCTCCTGGCGCATCCAAAAAGAAAATTTCTCCAACGTTGTTATCGACACAATGCATTATCGTATCATAAATGTCTTTTTGTTCCGACGTTAACTTGGAAATGTTATTTTGTACATACGACAATAGATCACTCGTACTGTAACTTTGTTCACGATCCAATTCTACACATGTCGAAACAGCAGCGATACGGTTAGGTGAAGGCATTCCCAAAACCTGAAGAGGTTTGTTTGCCATATGTACGCACAAATCTTCTATAATAACTAAAGTGTAGTTATAAATTTCTGATGTAAAATCAAAAGTCATATCTGACGTCTCTAACTGTTTTCGATGGAGTATATCTTCGGACATTTTTGACTTATATTTTTCCCATAACTCTGTAGGAGCTGATGGAGAGCAAGTTGTTAAAATGATGCCAAACAATGCACGAATTTGACTTGGGGTTGACGTTTCGCACGCGTCATTGATGCAGTTATCCCAGTGTTGGTCATTCTCCAATAAATTCAGAGCTTGGCATGCACTACGGTAAGTGTCATGAATAGTACCGTTTACAGTTCTCAAATACTCAAAGGATGTCGGACCGGGTACATTCACCAAAAGCAGGCGTAGAAAGAAGCATTCATGTTGATTGGGGTGAACGGTATAGAGTCTTCCTATCATGGTATCTTTGAAGATGGTAGGTTGGCCGTCGACTGACTTACCCTGTTTTCGACGTTCAAATACCTTATTTTTAGTATTCCACGTGTAATACGAAGGCACTTCAGTATACAGCAGTTTTTTTGCAAAAGAATCATTTTTGCAAAGCGAAAAAAAAGCTGTTAATGTTGTATCCGGTGGATTCAGGACTCTTTGTTGCACGTTGGTTTCCGTGAAATAAACACGTTGACCATTCTTTAAATGTACCGCTAAGTGAACAACAGCTGGACTACGTTCATGTATCGGAAATGAAAGAATTTGCCAAACAGCTTCATTACTGCTTATGTATCTTCCAGCCTGATATTGTACGATTTCGTCGAAATCTTTGATTTCGGGCTGCAAGCCAAAAACTGCCATGTCACTGCCTTTGTTGACGTATTTACATATGTATTTGATTGCCTTTACGGAGTTACAGTATTCAACGTTTATGTGTGCATTAAATGTTTTTGATAATAATGGGGAATATGGAACAACCCACTGGTTACCTACTTCGATGGTGGTACCGTTACGCTTCTTTATTATTGCTGTTTTACCGCCATCTTCAGTAGATCTTCTTCTATATTGTGGGTAACCATCATTGCCAGTAATTGTGTTTGATACTAAAAGTCGAGGATATTGCTTTGTGCACCTTCCTTTGGCCATACATGGTGAATTTTCGTTCAGTGCACCGCAAGGTCCATGTATCATATTTTTTACAATAATATCATGTAACCCCTTATCGACATTTTTATCAGGTATTTCAGCGGAAATCACATCATCAATTTCGTTCGAAGTAATTTTTTTATGTAGCCAGATTAGTATATGTGCGTGTGGCAAACCTCGTTTTTGCCATTCCACTGAGTACATCCAGCATCGCACTGACCCAAACACTTCAAGTTTTACTATGTAGTTTATCAGTGATTTCAACTTTTGCCGGAAGACACGGGCCGTAATGTCATGCCTATGAACCGCCGATTGTCCTTGAAGTAAAAGCTGCAGTATCTCGTCCCAAGATTGATTACATGTAAATGTAATAAATAAATCTGGACGACCATAGAGACGAACATACGCAATAGCATCTTGAGCATATTCATGCATATGACGGGGACTGCCAGCATATGACGAAGGTTAAATTGTTAATCTTCCAACGTTTGTGGTATTACCGTCATTTATAACTGCATCTCGCAAATGAATGTATTGTTCAGAGCGGAGCTTGGTCTGATTCAGGCGGATATATAGCAAACGTTCTGATTCAATTTTAGCATACATATCAACGACAAATTGGTGAAACAATTCACGGCATTTTAAAATATAATTTTCTTCATCCTGCCGAATCATTAGTCTATAGGAATAATAATGCATTGCACTGCATTTCTTATTCATTTCTTTGTTAGTGGCTGGATTCATCAATTTAATATTAAAGTGATAGCCGTCGGCTCCATCCCAAAAAATGATAGGATATTGTAGGGCATCGTAGCATCGATGAGTTTCAGCAATTCTTAACAACTGAGCGTTTCGCTTATGAAGAATAATATCTCGAGGTAAAAACTGATCACCGACCATAACGATTGCCACTTCGTCGATAATTGGAGCATTGTATCTACGCACATGTTGGCCAGGAGGCGTTTTGTCAGCGGAAATAACAATTTTATGCGTATCAGTAGGCATCAAATCGATGGCTGTTTTGAACAGACGCACTAAATTATTATTTTCGTGGAAAAGATGTTGCAATTGGGAAACGATTGTCCTTTCAACGTTGGGAGAAATTTCGCAACGTGCATTCAATTCAGAATTTCTATCACTGATGAAGTACAATTGTAAAAATTTATGATTCTCGCCTGAGAATGGTAGAAGGGACCCTGCTCTAAAATAAATTTGCCCTTTTACTTTGAAAATAGACATAAATTGATCTGGATTTTCGATTTGGGCTCCAAACGACGTCATTTGGAAACATGAGTTGTATTTTCTGATTTGTGACAAAAAACGCTTAGATTCTGACGTAGTTCCAGTAAGGAAAGTCTTCAATGGCTCTGGTGGTGCAGCCAATAGAGGAAGTTTAACTTTTCCTGAGGCGCAACACATTCCCATTGTTTCACCATTGAATTTCAAGGCCTTGCAATAGGGACAAATTTTAGACATTGTCCCGATTTGAACACATCTACTCAAGCTATAATCATCGACTGGGTTGTACCTGAATGCCAGGCGATAACTTTCAGGTTGCTCTGATTCCTCGGCACGCTTTCTTTTCTTACTTTCTCTATCAGCAGCAAGCCTGATTTCTTGCTGTTCTTGTGATTCCTCAGCACGCTTTCTTTTCTTACTTTCTCTATCAGCAGCAAGCCTGATTTCTTGCTGTTCTTGTAATTCCTCGGCACGCCTTCTTTTTTCACTTTCTCTTTTAGCAGCAAGTCTGCTTCCGCGTTGCTCTGGTAGTTCCTCGGCACGCTTTCTGTTCTTTCTTTCTCTATCAGCCTCAAGCCTGTTTCCTTGCTGTTCTTTTGATTCCTCGGCACGCTTTCTGTTCTTTCTTTCTCTATCAGCCTCAAGCCTGTTTCCTTGCTGTTCTTTTGATTCCTCGGCACGCTTTCTTTTCTGACTTTCTCTATCAGCAGCAAGTTTTTTGGCATCGACTCTTTGAGCATCTTCATCGGCTTTTGCCATTGTAAGTTCATCAGTCATTTTAAACTTAAACATTAATAGATTTCTACGTGAACATATGTCTTAAATATCTTGAATGACGTCACCGTCGTAGCAAAAATGACGACAACAAACTTGATGACGTCAGTCAACAAAGAAACATGACGTCACCTGACAGACAGACAGACACACAGACAGACAACTTATTTTTATATATATAGACTAGCTGTTGGTGGGGCGCTTCGCGCCCTCCCAAGCCCCCCCGCGCGCGTAAGTCGTTACGCGCCATATTAGTTACGCACCATTGTAGTTGTGTCCCTGTGTCCCACCTGTGAATATAGATAGATTTATATATGTGTTTCAAACTACGTAAAAATTGCGAATATACAACATTCTTGGCTTTCCCATTGTCTGTGCATATACAAAGCCGTATGTACTAATAATGACGTCATATGCAAACGCTCCTTTAACAAACAAACAAACATGCATACACACAACTCGTTTTTATACAGATAGATAGATAGATAGATACAATACAAATTAACTGCGTCAAACTTGCGAATATACAACATTCTTCGCTGTCCAATTGTCGCTGCATATAAATAGATTGTCAGGTTTACCGACCCTCGAACATGCAACGTACAATTGTCCATGGGAAAAACAATCAGTATTAAGATCTATACCACATTTTTCTAATGATTGACCTTGAGCTTTGTTAATGGTGATTGCAAATGCTAATCGAATATGGGATTTGCAATCTTTTAAATTGAAAAGGCAGATCCGTTGGAATCATGGGAATGCAAGGAATAAGAACAGCCTCACCCTCAAAAGGCCTTGTCAAGATTGTGGCCTCTATTAGGTTTTCCATTGTTTTTTTTTTACGGCAAGTCGCGTGCCATTGCAAAGTTTTGGTGGGTTGATATTTCTTAAAAGTATTATTGGTACGCCTATTTTTAGTTGTAGCACGTTTGGTGGAAACCCTGAAAGATCCACGGAATTTAAAAATTCAGATGGATAATTAACCGCTTCATTTGGTTCCAAAACTGTGTCGACTGACTTGTAAAGGACTGCCTGGTCTCGAATCTTGGTCAAAACAATATTGTTGATTTCGTGGACGTCTATATTTTAGGGTGCGAGAATCGCTCTTTCACTTAGCCATTTATTATTTTTATAATTTTTTAGAATATTCGGAAATACTTTTTCAATCAATTCATTTTTGGACGTCACTAAATTACAGAAATCAGCAGGTAGTTGTATACGTCCTGAAATTGAGTCTACTGGGAGCTTTCCGTTTCCAATTGCCAGCAATTGCATTGATGCAATACTTTACCCATCCCAGATGATTTGGAAATATTGCACGTGGGAGTTTCTGTAGAATGCAAATTCAGAGGCAATTTCAAAGCGGATTGAGCAGTTCTTCCACCAGGCAGCAATGTTGCGGCTATTCCGGACGACGCAATTGCCAACGTTATATCATTTTTTGATCGAATTGATGCCAGAATCAGTTTTATCACAAACGTTTTACCAGTACCTCCTGGCGCATCCAAAAAGAAAATTTCTCCAACGTTGTTATCGACACAATAAATTATCGTATCATAAAATGTTATTTTGTACATACGACAATAGATCACTCGTACTGTAACTTTGTTCACGATCCAACTCTACACATGTCGAAACAGCAGCGATACGGTTAGGTGAAGGCATTCCCAAATCCTGAAGAGGTTTGTTTGCCATATGTACGCACAAATCTTCTATAATAACTAAAGTGTAGTTATAAATTTCTGATGTAAAATCAAAAGTCATATCTGACGTCTCTAACTGTTTTCGATGGAGTATATCTTCGGACATTTTTGACTTATATTTTTCCCATAACTCTGTAGGAGCTGATGGAGAGCAAGTTGTTAAAATGATGCCAAACAATGCACGAATTTGACTTGGGGTTGACGTTTCGCACGCGTCATTGATGCAGTTATCTCAGTGTTGGTCATTCTCCAATAAATTCAGAGCTTGGCATGCACTACGGTAAGTGTCATGTATAGTACCATTTACAGTTCTCAAATACTCAAAGGATGTCGGACCGGGTACATTCACCAAAAGGAGGCGTAGAAAGAAGCATTCATGTTGATTGGGGTGAACGGTGTAGTCTTCCTATCGTGGTATCTTTGAAGATGGTAGGTTGGCCGTCGACTGACTTACCCTGTTTTCGACGTTCAAATACTTTATTTTTAGTATTCCACGTGTAATACGAAGGCACTTCAGTATACAGCAGTTTTTTTGCAAAAGAATCATTTTTGCAAAGCGAAAAGAAAGCGGTTAACTTTGTATCCGGTGGATTCAGGGCTCTTTGTTGCACGTTGGTTTCCGAGAAATAAACACGTTGACCATTCTGTAAATGTACCGCTAAGTGAACAACAGCTGGAACTACGTTCATGTATCGGAAATGAAAGAAATCGCCAAACAGCTTCATTACTGCTTATGTATCTTCCAGCCTGATATTGTACGATTTCGTCGATATCTTTGATTACGGGCTACAAGCCAAAAACTGCCATGTCACTGCCTTTGTTGACGTATTTACATATGTATTTGATTGCCTTTACGGAGTTACAGTATTCAACGTTTATGTGTGCATTAAATGTTTTTGATAATAATGGGGAATATGGAACAACCCACTGGTTATCTACTTCGATGGTGGTACCGTTACGCTTCTTTATTATTGCTGTTTTACCGCCATCTTCAATAGATCTTCTTCTATATTGTGGGTAACCATCATTGCCACTAATTGTGTTGGATACTAAAAGTCGAGGATATTGCTTTGTGCACCTTCCTTTGGCCATACATGGTGAATTTTCGTTCAGTGCACCGCAAGGTCCATGTATCATATTTTTTACAATAATATCATGTAACCCCTTATCGACATTTTCATCAGGTATTTCAGCGGAAATCACATCATCAATTTCGTTCGAAGTAATTTTTTTATGTAGCCAGATTAGTATATGTGCCTGTGACAAACCTCGTTTTTGCCATTCCACTGAGTACATCCAGCATCGCACTAACCCAAACACTTCAAGTTTTTCTATGTAGTTTATCAGTGATTACAACTTTTGCCGGAAGACACGGGCCGTAATGTCATGTCTATGAACCGCCGATTGTCCTTGAAGTAAAAGCTGCAGTATCTCTTCCCAATATTGATTACATGTAAATGTAATAAATAAATCTGGACGACCATAGAGACAAACATACGCAATAGCATCTTGAGCATATTCATGCATATGACGGGGACTGCCAGCATATGACGAAGGTAAAATTGTTAATCTTCCAACGTTTGTGGTATTACCGTCATTTATAACTGCATCTCGCAAATGAATGTATTGTTCAGAGCGGAGCTTGGTCTGATTCAGGCGGATATATAGCAAACGTTCTGATTCAATTTTAGCATACATATCAACGACGAATTGGTGAAACAATTCACGGCATTTTAAAATATAATTTTCTTCATCCTGCCGAATCATTAGTTTATAGGAATAATGATAAATTTGCCCTTTTACTTTGAAAGTAGACATAAATTGATCTGGATTTTCGATTTGGGCTCCAAACGACGTCATTTGGAAACATGAGTTATATTTTCTGATTTGTGACAAAAAACGCTTAGATTCTGACGTAGTTCCAGTAAGGAAAGTCTTCAATGGCTGTGGTGGTGCAGCCAATAGAGGAAGTTTAACTTTTCCTGAGGCGCAACACATTCCCATTGTTTCACCATTGAATTTCAAGGCCTTGCAATAGGGACAAATTTTAGACATAGTCCCGATTTGAACACATCTACTCAAGCTATAATCATCGACTGGGCTGTACCTGAATGCCAGGCGATAACTTTCAGGTTGCTCTGATTCCTCGGCACGCTTTCTTTTCTTACTTTCTCTATCAGCAGCAAGCCTGATTTCTTGCTGTTCTTGTGATTCCTCGGCACGCCTTCTTTTTTCCCTTTCTCTTTTAGCAGCAAGTCTGGTTTCATGGTGCTCTGGTAGCTCCTCGGCGCGCCTTCTTTTTTCACTTTCTCTTTTAGCAGCAAGTCTGCTTTCGCGTTGCTCTGGTAGTTCCTCGGCATGCTTTCTGTTCTTTCTTTCTCTATCAGCCTCAAGCCTGTTTCCTTGCTGTTCTTTTGATTCCTCGGCACGCTTTCTTTTCTGACTTTCTCTATCAGCAGCAAGTTTTTTGGCATAGACTCTTTGAGCATCTTCCTCGGCTGTTGCCATTGTAAGTTCATCAGTCATTTTAAAGTTAAACATTAATAGATTTCTACGTGAACGCATGTCTTAAATATCTTTAATGAAGTCACCGTCATAACAAAAATGACGACAACTAACTTCATGACGTCAGTCAACACACAAACATGACGTCACCTGACAGACACATATATATATACTAGCTGTTGGGGTGGCGCTTCGCGCCACCCCAACACCTAGTTGGTGGGGGCGCTTCGCGCCCCCCCCCCAAGCCCCCCCGCGCGCGTAAGTCGTTACGCGCCATAATAGTTACGCGCCATTGTAGTTGTGTCCCTATGTCCCACCTGTGAATATAGATATATATATATATATATATATATATATATATATATATATATATATATATATATATATATATATATATATATATATATATATATATATATGGTTTTAACTACGTAAAACTTGCGAATATACAACATTCTTTGCTGTCCCATTGTCTTTGCATAAAAATAGATTGTCAGGTTTACCGACTCTTGAACATGCAACATATAATGGTCCATGGGAAAACAATCTGTATTCAGATCTATACCTCATGATTCTAATGATTGCCCTTGAGCTTTGTTGATGGTGATTGCTAATCGACCATTCCCTGTCCCGGTGTCCCGGTCGTCATTTACATCCCCCTGTTTCCCCCGGTGTCCCCGTTGTAGTTGTGTCCCTGTGTCCCGGTCGTCATTTATATTCCCTGTGTCCCGGTCGTCATTTGTATCCCGGTGTCCCGGTCTGTATATACATTCGTTTTTTAGTTTTGTTTTTCTCCTTTATTTTTTTCCTTTTTTTTCTTTTTTAGCTTATTTAGATTTTTAGATTTTTTAGTTTTTTTATTAGTTTTTAGTTTTTTTTTCTTTTTAGTTTTTTTGTCCCGGTCGTCATTTATATCCCCCTGTTTCCCCCGGTGTCCCCGTTGTAGTTGTGTCCCTGTGTCCCGGTCGTCATTTATATTCCCTGTGTCCCGGTCGTCATTTGTATCCCGGTGTACCGGTCTGTATATACATTCGTTTTTTAGTTTTGTTTTTCTCCTTTATTTTTTTCCTTTTTTTTCTTTTTTAGTTTATTTAGATTTTTAGATTTTTTAGTTTTTTTATTAGTTTTTAGTTTTTTTTTCTTTTTAGTTTTTTTGTAGTTTTTACCTTCTTTTTAGTTTTGTTAATTTTTTTTTTTACTTATGTCCTGGTCGTCATTTATACTCCCCGTGTCCCGGTGCTTTGTTGATTGCTAATCGAACATTCCTTTTGTCCTGGTCGCTTTCTCTTTGAGTGTCGTCATTTATTTTTTTCTTTTTTAGTTCTTTTAGTTTTTACCTTTTTTAGTTTTTTTTAGTTTTTTAGATGAAAATTTTTTTTAGTTTTTTCCTTTTTTTCTTTTTAGTTTTTTATTGGTTTTTACCTTTATGTTAGCTTATTTTTCAGTTTTTTCCTTTTTTTAGTTTTTTTTTATTTTTTATTTTTTTTAGTTTTTTACCTTTTTTTAGTTTTTTTATTTTTTTTATTTTTTTAGCTTTTTTACTTTTTTTATTAGTTTTTAGTTTTTTTGTAGTTTTTTGCCTTTTTTTAGTTTTTTCAGTTTTTTTTTTAGTTTTTTATTGGTTTTTACCTTTATTTTAGCTTATTTTTCAGTTTTTTCCTTTTTTTAGTTTTTTTTAGTTTTTAGTTTTTTTAGTTTTTTACCTTTTTTTAGTTTTTTTAGTTTTTTTAGTTTTTTAGCTTTTTTATTTTTTTTATTAGTTTTTAGTTTTTTTTGTAGTTTTTGCCTTTTTTTTTAGTTTTTTTAGTTTTTTAGCTTTTTTATTAGTTTTTAGTTTTTTTTGTAGTTTTTGCCTTTTTTTAGTTTTTTTAGTTTTTAGCTTTTTTATTTTTTTTATTAGTTTTTAGTTTTTTTTGTAGTTTTTGCCTTTTTTAGTTTTTTCAGTTTTGACGTCACCTGATCCAGTTTTTTCAGGTGACGTCACCTGATCCACGATCCACAGATCCACAGACAACTTATTTTTATATATATAGATAGTTTTTTTTTTTTTTACTTATGTCCTGGTCGTCATTTATACTCCCTGTGTCCCGGTGCTTTGTTGATTGCTAATCGAACATTCCTTTTGTCCTGGTCGCTTTCTCTTTGAGTTTCGTCATTTATTTTTTTCTTTTTTAGTTCTTTTAGTTTTTACCTTTTTTAGTTTTTTTTAGTTTTTTAGATGAAAATTTTTTTTAGTTTTTTCCTTTTTTTCTTTTTAGTTTTTTATTGGTTTTTACCTTTATTTTAGCTTA